>NC_039487.1:9999374-10154607 GCF_003590095.1 Trichoplusia ni
AAAACCTAGTCAACAATTTATTTTGTTATACAAGCTTCAATAATAAATACACAATTTATAATGTTGTATGATTTCGAATTGAAACGATGTAATCTTGTAGGTATAATTTATTTTATCGTTCGTAAATAGCAAAATAAATTAAATGGGATTTTTATTGTATTTTAAAAACTGCCTTTATATGCTTATTTTTTAAATGATAAATATTGAAGAAGAACTCTCTTGCTTATTCCATTATTTTATTTTATTTTTAAACGTACTTCGTACTTCTATTTCGTATGATTTGTGTCTAGAACTTAGCCTGTATATCCTTTACGTTTCACCTTTAAACAGGGAAGTAACTTTAACAATATTTTCCAGTAATGTATTCCGAAAGCCCACAACCTCCTCTTAACGTAATATGTGGGATGCGGAAACGAGACAGCGCACTACACTCCGTAGAGCGGCATCCCTCTTTCACACCTGTAACAATTTTTCTGTACGATTTTGTGGTAGACCTTTTCTACGCTAGCAAAATAACATGGTTAGCGCCTTTGTATCGAGAGGAGGTGCTGAAAACCAACGATATTCGATCTAGACAGACTACACTACCCTACATTACCTTCTTTCCATGTGAGTTTGTACCACGTTTAAGACGTTTTGCCTTAAGACTGCAAGCCGACCAAAACATAGTTGAGAAAGGGCTAAGACAATGAACAGGTCATCCGGAGTCACCCAAATATACACAAAAATCATTCAAATCGGTCCAGCCGTTTAGGAGGAGTTCAAAGACACTCACCCGTACGGTATAATGATATACATATAGATGATAGGGGAGGCTAAGTCATGTAATATACAGGTACCTACTTGCTGCACTGTTTTCCGCCAGTATGCAGTTGGAAGACAGATTTACGATGCACACAAGAAAAATCGAAAAAGTTTTAATACAACTGCAGAGATTTTTCAACACCCACCTACATGAAAAGATGAAAATATTTGTTTTCGCAGTCGGACTATTTTACTTTACGTTTACTGTATTTCAATCTTTTGCCGAATGCGCTAAAACGTTATTGAGGCAATATATTCGAACCAAATGGGCAAAAATACGATTTATTACTTAATTATTTATTAAGATTTCGTACTCCGTTTTGCTTATTCGATTAAAGGAGAATTCGATCCAGTAGTAGTAAGCCTACTGATTTAAAATAAAACATTTTGTTTTAATGTTACCATGTTTTAAACTATACTTTCCGTGGGCAAACAGAGAGCGGAGATTTTGTAACAAAATCTGTTTTGCCCCCTTGGATACGGAACTTAAAAAAAAGCAAGAAAAGTAAAACGAGTCCATTACCATTGGTAGAAAAAGCTTAACAAAACAAATGAGGGATTATACAAAAAGGAAAGTCTCGAAATGACTCAAACGGGAATGACACATAATATTTCACATGTAAGGTTTCTGGCACAGGTGTCGCGTGCCCCAGATATCTCGCCGACTCTACTGGAAAAGTGCAGGGAGCTCACCCCTCCTCGCCGATATTTAAGTAGTAAGCTTTTAAGATTTTAAGTCCGTTTTTATGTAGGTAGTGCGCTAAGATGAAGTATTTTAAAACGTATTTTTAAGTCGGTACTGGAAATGTCGAAGTAATATTTTGTTTACCTACTTCTATAATTTCCATTTGCAAAATAATCTTACTAAATAACTCTGCTCTTCAACTGACCTTATTCCTATAGAATAAGTAAAGTCAAATTAATCAGACTCTCTAACACCATGCCTTAAAGTAATATCGTAAACGTGATAGATAATACACGACATGAAGCGACATCTCTTTTCCAAACAAGCAAAATATGTATTTAAAGTAGTGGTAGAACTTTTATTTACAAGATAGGTTAAGTCTCGTAAGAACAAAAATGAGGTCCTATGTACCTAATATTCTAGAGACTTTTACCCATACTTTTCACCCGAACCATTTATAAATTAAAAAACTACGTACAAAAGGACAGGGTTTATCAAAATCGTCCCGAGTCCAAACTAAACCCCTATGATTTAAAGACAGATTAACACCATCATAAGCCAATGGGAAGCGGAAAACCTTCATCACGTAAGCCTACCCCGTAGATCTGTATTGTGCATGGATTATAGCTGCTATATTACATAACGAGCTGTTGCCTGAAAATGAGCCCACGGGAGCAAAAATTTAAATAAAAACTATCCTAAATGATAATTGTGGTTATAAACTTTCTGTCTACTAAGTTTCGTCTAAAATGTGTTCATCACCATAATCCAAATCTAATTCCAATCTAATTCCATCCATAAATAGAAACTCTACTTAATATTAGCAGGACTTGAAATAGCAACGCAATAGCAATGACTACAAAATCGAGATCACAATGTAATTTTGTTTCAGAGCAAAACAATTTTGTCCGTGCTTTTGCTAAGTTATCGCTGTCGTGTGGCTATTGCATGTTAGGTAGTAGTTGGTACTAGCGGTTCAATGTCCAGTTACGCTCCGAACTCCGGACTATACCCTTATTATTCCCAATGTCCGATTATGCAAAACATGGCGATTTTGAACACCGTAAACTTTTCATATGAACATTGTAATGGTGGGCCGCTTGTTTCCCCTTTTTGGTTAAATAACTGTTAGTGTTGTTCAAGTTTAGTTTGTGGTATATTATTTTATGTCTCGTATTTAAACTAAGGACATGTTTAATTGTCGCTCGTTATAATTTTAACCAGTACTCCATTTGTTAAGGTACTTAAAAAGTGTGTTACACAAAAAACTCAGCTTAATAATAAATTTAAAACAGCAATTTATTACCTAGCAATTATTCCTCTTCAATTTAATCAGTCAATTATTTATTTAATATATGTTTGTTTAAGGATACTAAAATTACTAAATATTTTATGGTTTCATCTTTTCCACATGCAAAATTTTAAGGATGAAGTTTTATCAACCTCAATATGAACTATAAATCTTTCATCATAAACAAGACCCGCGCAATTTGTCAAAGAGCCCGAAGTATCCAGAGTTTATAATATAAGGACGCTTGGAGCTCATAAATAAAGTTTTTGAGCAACAATTTGAAAATTCACAAAAGACCGCGAACCATATTTCCAGCGTCACAACAATTTGGCCTTTGTCTGAAGCAATTTATGCTGAGCTCGGCAAGCATACAACCTCTTTTATAGCCGCAGTTGCGACAGTCTCCTTTGCGTGATCCATTGCGTAACTTCTTGAAACGCAATAAATAACACATGTTTAGAAAAAGTTACTTTTTGTCACATATTTTTGTAATTCGTTGATAATGAAATTGGAACGATTTTGAAAGCTTAGCTAGCTGACCTAGTATTTAATTTTAGACCTGCGGAAGTGGAGGGTTTTCTTACTTGAATTTACAATAACGTTAAAAAAATTGATCCTATTTAACGCGAAAGTTTGTACGTATGGATTTACGTTTAATACCCTTTTGTTTGAAATTGTGCACACAGATACATTATAACCTGGATTGAAACAGGATACTTTTTATCTCAATTTCATTTTCGTTTTGTAGCGAGCGGAGCCGCTGGCAACAGTTAGTAAACTATATTTCTTCCCCTTTTTATTAAGCGCCCACACACGTTAAGCTCATTATAAACACATATGTACCTGTATATGAAGGCTCTACAAATTTATATAAATGTGTGTATTAGCCACAACTATAGCACAAACGAGACCTATACCAATGTACCGTAAACCCCGAAAATTTCTCATTCACATCGGGACAATGGTCTCGAAAGTTGCGTGTTCCCGTATAGCAGTAGATCGGAACGGAACGCCTTTTATCTCGTTGATGGACCATTACACCGAGCTCGCTGTGTTTTTGTTCCTTCTGACTTATTGCATCGAGAACAACTGCCGACTGTTGAACGCTCAACAAAACTCGCAGCTGTTTTGGATAGCTCGATATCATTTCTCTTTCTATTTTTTAAATAATAGACTTTGTATAATTTTGTGACTTAAATTAATGTTGTTTGAGTTATTCAATAAAGTATTTATGTTGACTGTATACTCTATAAAAAGTGAGTTAGTGTGTGTGTATGCACCGCGTAAAGCTTGTATTTATGATTTGTAGGAATAAATGTTTCGCTACTGAATAACAGAAAGTAGTAAGCTGTATTATATTACGTAAGCCTTTTGAGTCAGAAATAAATATGAAAATTATTAAAATATTGTTCTATTTTAAAAATTTTAACACGATCTGAGATGGAGTGACGTTTGAGTCACTCCATCTCAGATCGTGTTAAAATTTCATGTTTATCAATGTCTAAGGATTGACCTAAAGGAATCAATTCGTTTTTGAGTTATAGGAAATTTTCGATTGTTTATGAAACGATGCAACTGTCACACGTATTTATCGGATAGCCCGACTAGTTTCGGACCCAACCGGAGTCCTTAATCATGAGGATTAATCATCCGAACAGTGCTATACAATGCTTTGAGTATTCTACGGTTAGTTATTCATCTCACTTGCTTGGTACAAGATGCGATGCCTTGGTAAATTAAACGAGGCTTACCCATTTAAGCCGGCCAATCGATCGAGGGCTACACACGAAGCACCACGTGCTCCTGCATACATCTGGACGTGACCTATGTTCTAAAGACCAGATACTGTATAACGAGTTCTAAGCGAAATTGAAATCAGCTGATATTAGTCGGATAGGCGTTTAAATAACAATTTAAGCTAAATGTTTTATGTAGGTATGATAATGAAAAATGTTAGCTTTGTTTTTTTTTTTTGTTTCTTGTACTATCAAATACGAAACATTACACATTATTTAGGTACTTAGAAAACTTACTTTCTTTTTCTTTAATGTAAGATTAAGGTGAAACTTATGCTTTATACACGGTGATTTTTTAGTCGTCTTACAACGCCGCCGCCCGCGCCCCTTACCATTGTTACGAAGCTCGGACCGCGCACGCAACAGAGCTGTGTTTCTAAAAAAACAACGAATTACATCATTATATTGAATAAAAAATGCATTTTTAATTTATTGAAATCTCAAAAATACCTATTTTTTTATCTGAACGTGTTCTATTCATTGGATACATGAACTGGGCTGCTTTTTGTAAGACGACTAAAAAATCACGGTGTATAAAAGAAAGTATGGTTTATTTTTTTTGCTCTGATGGCTATGGCCTAAAACATAATATCATCCTGCATATCACGTCTTAAATGTTGCTAATTATAGCAATGCTATAAGTACAAACTATATGTGTTACGTATGTTACCTAAAGCGATACTCAATTACGCAACAGTTCACCACAAAAATCCTCTCATATTTCTGACACTAAAAAAGGCTGCATTTTTCAAATAGCTTGTAGGCACGTCCAGCCTCCTAACTCAGCTTTATTCAGGAACGTGGGTTATGCTCACGGCACATAAATCTGGAGGGTAGGCAGGAGTGCAAGAGCCGTACCATGACGTCTACGTAGCGTGCCGTCTCGCTTGCTCAAGATCAAATACTTTCATTTTAAAGATGGTGGTAGGTTAGCAGGTGCAGATACCAGTGAAGTTTGCTATGCGCGGTCACGCACCGGCAACTGCACCCATTTGCATACTGTCTCCTGAATATTCACTACTACAGGCCTATGCTCACAAGGAATACACGGCCATTGAGGATAGTGTTATCTACCTATACCCCGTAGCTAATGGATTCATCTAACTGCCTGTAGCAAATAATAGAGACCTGGTGGCAACCGGTATATCTTAGTGTGAATCTCAGTTCATTTTTGCCTGGCAATTGCCAAGCAAAAATGAACTGATATTCAATAATTCGAACTAACGTGTGAAGGCGAATGACCGGGTATTGCAGCGAAGGTTGGGGGATGCCTATTTCTAGTAGTGGACCACGAAAACCTGTATTGACTGATATATTGATAACGTGTAGTTCATTGGTAATAAGTCAGTCTAGTTTTTAAATTTTAAAACAGTAAGTAAAGTTGCAGGCGTACGTGGTTACAACAGTGCCTGAAAAAAAAAAGAAAAGTCTTAAAGAAAACATTATGACCGGTGTGAAAAGAGATGCCGCTTTACGCCGGATATGGTGCTGTCACGCTTCCGCAATCATAATGATTGTATATTAAGACTTGTTGTAGTTCCTCTGAAAACAAATATATATTCGCGTTAATTTTGTAGCTGATCTGTGTTTGGAAGACTAAACTCTCAACTACTCTTGCACTTCGTCCTAAACTTGTGACTCGTTAAGCACACGCATTCAAAACTGCTTCAAAAACTTTATTTAGCTTACTTTAAAACTTATTTGTACTTCAAAATCTCTTCTGTTGAAGTTCCTGTATTATATTCCAAACAAAGTTGGTATCTGGAAATATTTCTAGACTACATACTCAAACAAAATAAGAAATAGCCTAGTTAGTTACGCAGATCAGTGAATGTATAGAGAAACTTTCTGGTTCTTGTGACTTATTAGCTATAGAGATTACTTTTGTAATGGATAGGAGATGGTTCTCAATTCCACCGTATTAACAATAGGAATTTCTGGAGAAGCTTGTGGAAACCGTCCCATTACCCTATTTTAGATTTATTGGTTAGGGTATCGGGACCGAATTTGTCGGTGTCCCGGATTAAGAATAATTATTTAAAATCGCTGATCCTAGTGACAACTTTATGAAATCCTGATATATGAACTTCAAACAATCTAAATTAATGAATTCGTTCTGTTTTGAATGTAGTTTTAGTCAAAATAATAGTAAGTTTCGTGAGCCGGATTCATAATAATTTATTACTTTATCACTAGCTGTTCTAGACGGATAAGACAGATTCATTTTTTTTATAATATCTTAAAATAGCCAATGCCTAATACTCCGTCATGATTACATACATGTATGATCACAACAAACAACACATCAACACTTAATCGAAACAATAAAGCTTATCCTTTTTACGGTCTATTTTTAATTCTTACTATACTTTACCGCAGTATATAAACCGGCGAAATGAAGGCCTTATTTAAAAACAAACATCCCATTAAAAACAAAATCAATTAGGATTTATTTTTCGCACTTTCACTGGGACGAATATCGCTGAAAGCCGGAGGTCGAAATTCCCAACCCCTGAGGCCTATTTTGTCCCGTCAAAGTGACGTTCTTAATAAAAAGTACCACGTCATATCGCCCCGAGATTTCCCACAAATTCTTCGCTTTCTTTTTTTGTTTACAAAGGCGTGGGTGCGATCCCCAATGGCCTGCCGACCGCACAAATAACGGCTTACAATATTTTTAACGAGCTATAATGGTTAAAGTTGGTTAATGCGTTCACTTCCCTAATGGTTGTTTCTCTCGCCCTAGTTTTTCAGTTTCTTCTATCAGATTGCACAAGTTTGCATTTGTTTGCTTCGTATTTTTTCTGATTCAACGAATATTTAATAAGTTATAACGGTTGTTTGTTTCTGCTTCCATAAGCTTCTCTAGATCTAAGCATAATGTGGTCATGTTGGATAAAGGCATGACACCGTATTTAAAAAGAATAAATATCATTTGGACTCCGAAATTTTGGATCTGAAACAGGCTGAGATAACGAACAAAATCCAACCTTTTTTTAAAGCAAGGTAAATTGATTTATGCATTGGATACTCCATGGAGAATGGGAGTGGATATCACGTAGGTCCGTAGGTCGTAGCCCGAAGTCCGCGGGTCACATCGAACGTAGGCGTACGTGGCTACGTGCAGTCGCCAGGGAGGGCAGCGCAACGTCGCGACACGCCACCTCTTGCCTGTAATATTTGATGCTGTTGCTCTGCAGATGCACTTTACCAACCTGAGTTGAAGGAATTATGTTTTGTCCCTTTAGTAAAAACATGCAACAGTTTACACTATTTTCTAAAATCCATATTTCGGAGGCCTAAAAAAATATACTTAAAGCATCTTTTAATTCTCAATATTCTGCAGATATAACTATAATATCTATAAGTAAACTAATAAAAGAACCTAAGTTCCATCTCTAAATCATATTGTTATAAGCTACAAATGAAGCCTCAAAATTCCGTTTCTCCCGGTTTCTAACTACAAACAATCCACCATTAATGTACAAACAGGAACGCTTTACAGACATAAGAGGCAAATCTAATTAAACTCCAATTCCATTTATCAAAGGCATGCAATTACTAGTTTCACACAAATTATCGCGCGCAGCACTATAATAGTGACGTTTACATGGACGCCTGGATCCTTCACTCGTTAGTCAACTTACCGTCTACATACAGCCAAAGGCCTAACGCCACCTCACTACTTCAGTTATGGGAAAGAGACAGCTTTATGCCTTGTAGAGCGCTGTCACACTTCCACAACTGTGACAGGAGTTGGTGGTTGGTGTACTCCATTAACGTAGACAACACTGGTTTGGTTATCACGCCCGACGTGAAATCGCTTCACTTTGTGGTGTAAACGACAATCATTTTCTATCCTTTGACGAGGTTTGTGAGACCGCGGAAAATGGGAATGCTTTTTTTGTGTCTGGGATGTCTGGCGGTTTGCCTGTTGTTATAAGAATTTTAAAAGTTTAACGAGGAGGTAGGTTAAGTAAGTGACGTCTTACTAAGTAACTGACGTTCATTACATGATTTCCTATAATTGACATTGGTTTTGTATTTCAATTTAAAAAATTTAACGCATAGACTAGAACATTAGCTCCGTGTTATTTTGCGAATTAAAAATAGTCAAAACAGTAATTGTGTTATTAAAACCAGCTTAACGTACAGAGTGAACTCTAATACTTGTGCAACAGTGTTATCTAGTGTAAATATTCATCATACACAAAGTTATAAACATTTTAAATTGCAAATTGAACTATCGTAAAAGCTGCTTAAAAAAAGCTTAACAGTGAATAAATTGACAACAGTGTGTTTAAGTGTTCCTAATTGCACCGGTAAATAATATAATATAGTGATTTTATGCCAAAACAGTGAGTCAAAACATTTTTTTTTTCAAAAACCGTTAACAATAACAAACATTTTTAAATTACCGCCAATAACCCAGTACAAAAAATAACGAAATATTGTACTATTCACAACAAGACATATTTCAACCCAACAGACTAATGTTTATATAGTCTTGAGGCTAGCGCATCATATTGCAGCGCACTTGTCGTCGAGTTCAAATCCGGTCAAGAGTACAGTTCTTTTTTCCATATTTATAATATTCATTATTTGATTTCACAACAAAATAATGAATTTCTTCGACAACATAACATTTAGGAAAGCAAAAAGACATTCCCTAGCAGAAATGTCCGAAGACAACAGTTTAAATAGTTCGAAGACAGGTGGCAGCACTAGCAGCCTACCAAATGTATCAACCGATGAAAACACTGTTCAAAATCTTCAAAGTCAAGTCGATTTACTCAGTTCCCGACTTAATTTAGCAAATGAAGAAATAGATAAATTAAAGCAAGAAAACACAAATCTAAAAGAAGATGTTGGTAAATTGAAAAATAAAAATATTGCCATCAAAGCGTCAAGTGAAGTTATTACTCCTATGAAATGCTCAAAACAACGGTCCACAATGCCTCATACCATGTCCCCTACAAAGAAACAGAAAAAACTATCTACTTCAGAAAGAAATGAAAATGTATCCAGTGAATATATATTAAACCTTCAACGAAACATTTCTGACCTCCAGCAACAACTACAACAAGCCAAGAATCAGATAACTGAGCTCAACATGGAAATTGCGAAATTACAACAGTCATTCCAAAGGAAAGAAATAGACCAGGAACTTGTTACAGGCAGAAGCATAACCCGAGATACATCAAACAAGCAAAGAAAGCTATGTATCCTAACTAATACCGACTCATGTGGTTCATTGCAGATAGTAGAAGATACATTCAGCTGCGATTTTGAATATATTCGGTATATGCGACCCAATTGTGATATTAAGCACTTACTTGAGAACATTGATGGCAAACTGGTAGATTACAATAAGAGTGATTACTGTATTATAATGTTAGGGAAAAAAGACTTAGAACTATCAGGTGATTATACAAAAATTATAAACACATTAAAAGAAAGTCTAGAACAAGTTAATCATACTAACATAATAATATGTACTCCCACATACGTATGTGGTGCTCCTATATATAACTATAAGGTTGAAATATTTAATCAACTATTACAATTAGAACTTAAGAACTGTACATATGCATATTTCTTTGATACAAATGTTCCTGTCTCTCTTGACATGTTTTCATACAATACTGGCAAACTTAATAAAAGAGGGTTTCTATGTTTGTATAAAAGTTTAAAACAGTATATTAATTTTTATGATTATAAATCGCCCTTTACACCCAAGAAAAGCACAATGGTATGTACAGATACCCAGAATGGGTACCCTCATTCTACTTCTTGTAACAAAATGAATGACATGTTTTTTCTCGAATAAATATTTAAATATATTACACCAAAATATTGCTGGATTATTAAAAAAGTCAGATGTTTTAGCTGTTTGTTTAGACGATCTCTTTGAAAAACAAATAAATGTAGACATTATATGTATAACCGAACATTTTGTAATGAAAGGCTACGAAAATCAGTTAAATGTACCAAACTACTGTCTAGCGGCATGTTATAGCAGAAAGGAAAAAAAAAGAGGCGGAGCCTGTATCCTTGTAAAAAACGGACATCGATTTAAGGAATTGCCAAAAATTGCTAATATATCTTCACCAGGAGTTTTTGAATGCTGCGGAATCGAACTAATTGATTATAAGATTATAGTAATATGTATCTATAGAGTACCAAATATCAATAATTTAAATGACTGTCTGGCAAAACTTGAGTTTATCCTAAAAGATGTATCCAATGCACGTCAAAAGAAAATTGTAATTGCTGGAGATTTTAATATTGATATGCTTAAATCAACTAGACAATCTATATCATTTGAGTGCCTACTACTAAATTTTAATTTTAAACTAGCATTGAAACAACCGACTCGTTTGTCTAGCCTGACATGCATCGACAATTTTGCGCATAATTATAAGAAAGCATGTAGGGCCAACGTACTAGATTTTGCGATGTCAGACCACACCGCACAGCTGCTTCAATGTCCAGTTCCTAAAGTATTTACTAATAAGTTCTGGTACTCGACCAGAAGAGACTATGCCAATGAAAACATAATTAAGTTCAAGGATTGTATGAATAGTTTAACCTTTTCGGAGATCTATGAAACCCATGATCCAAATATAGCTTATAACAAATTTATAGATACTTTTAAGATGTTTTATGATTTATGTTTTCCTTTTTACACAATTAAAATAAATATTATTAAAAAACCTAAATGGCTGTCCAGAGGAGTAAAATTATGTAGTAAAAAGAAAAGATTACTTCTATGGCAACTAAGATTAAATCCTAACCAAGTCAACAAAGTAACCTTTAGTAATTACTCCAAATTATACAAAAAAATTATAAAACTAACTCAAAAGTCACAAAACAATTATAACATTAAACAATCTAAAAATAAGTCAAAAACAACATGGCAAATAATTAATCAAACAAAATTAAACATTCCTAAAAACCCGATCAATAACATTAACCTGGGGAGCTTTAAGATTTCAGATCCTTTAGATATATGTAATGCTTTTAACAATCACTTTGTTGACAAAATACAGCCGAAAATCGACGTCGGAAGCAATCCTAAGCCTCATAGAATAAGCACACAACCAAATTCAATATTTTTAGCACCTAGTGAACCGTATAATATATTTAAAATAATAATGTCCCTTAAAAACACTAATAGCGTAGGGTACGATGGTATTTCTACAAAGGTTCTTAAGTCAGTTGCAAATGATATATGCTTACATCTTAGCTACATTTTAAACCTTTGCATAAGTGCTGGCATCTATCCAGATGCGTTGAAAACTTCAATAATAAAACCATTATTTAAAAAAGAGAACAGGGAGATCGTGGATTTCTATAGACCCATAGCTCTCATACCAATCATCTCTAAAATATTTGAAAAATACATGTATACAGAAATATATAAATACTTAGAAAAAAATAATATATTGTGTGAGGAACAGAAGGGATTTAGACAGTGTAGAACAATTAATATGGCAATATATGATTTTTTAAATAATGTAATAGAAAAAGTCGATAAACGTACACCCATCTGCGCCATATTCTGTGATATGACGCAGGCCTTCGATTATGTACACTATAAATCCCTATTAAATAAACTTGATGCATACGGTATCCGAGGCAATATCCAAAAATTAATTGAATCTTATCTATGCAACAGAAAACAGATAACTGTGATTAATAGACTCAATGAAGTCAATAAACACGAAGAGATTTATGAATCATCGGTACGTGAGGTTAAATTTGGAGTACCGCAGGGTAGCGTACTGGGCCCTTTACTGTTTATACTTTATATTAATGACCTGCCGAAATTCGTAGACCAACCCTTAACATTGTTTGCCGATGATAGCACCATATCAGTCCCTTGTAAAAATAAAGATACATACGAAAATGATATAAATACATCTCTCAATTCAATGATAACATGGCTAGATCAAAATAACTTAAAAATAAACCTCAGCAAAACAAAAATAATACATTTCAGTCAACGCACACTTGGTGATAGTAACCTAAACATCCATTACGATAAAAACATTATTAATGAAGTCAATAGCACAAAATTTTTAGGGCTGGAAATAGACAAAAGATTAAATTGGAAATCCCAAATTGAAATGTTATGTAAAAAGTTAAGCAAATCCGCATATGCCTTACACACACTTGCACCAGTAGTTGCCACTGAAGCACTTCTAACAGCCTATTATGGCATAGTCGAATCCCACCTACGATACGGCGTTATATTTTGGGGTAACTCGACCGAAAAGGAGACAGCATTTAAGGCCCAGAAAAGATGTCTTCGGTCTATGTTTAATGTAAAATCAACTGATAGCTGTCAACCTTATTTCAGAAAATATAAAATCTTAACATTACCTTGTATATATATCTTAGAAATAGCAGTATTTGTCAAATCAAATCCCCAAAAGTTCACACGAATAAATGACGTAGTACCTCGGAATAGACGTGATAACAGTAGGTTATGTCTTCGCAGTGCCAATACTACACTAATGCGCAAAAGTGTCTGTTGCATGGCACCGGAAATATACAATAAATTACCAAAAACTTTAAAGGATTTGAATATGGTTCTCTTTAAAAAGAAATTGCGAAACTTTTTAGTAGATAAAGCTTTTTACAGTGTCTCTGATTATTTACTGGAAAAGCATATCTGTGTTAATTAGGTAAGATGCAGTTACATAAGGCACGAATAATTTTGTTGATTATCTTTAAGTTTAAAATATTTAACTATACTGTTAATTTGTAATAAGATGTATGGTATGTTTAGAATATTTTAATTGTATACATTTGCATGCCTACTGGCAAAATATGGCTGAACGAATGTTACTTTTATGTCACCACTAATGAAATACCCATATTTGCAAATAAATATCTTTTATCTTTTATCTTTTATCTTTTATCTTTATGAAGAAGACTGTTTGGATATGAAAAAAATTATCGAAGAAAACCAGACTTATCGCAGAATGGAAGGACCAATTCTAATTTTCAAAGTAGATTCTTATATTGTTGAATAAAATCATCTTAATATTGTCTAAAATTATTACTCCAGAAATCATTTCGTTGCATGTTACATGTCCTTTGATAGCCTCGTATATATATCCAACATATTCAGGATAAACTACATTTCGTACGGCAGTCTGTGAAGCTATGCATCATGTTGTCAAAGGCAAAGGAACTCACATTTCCGTTAGATTCACTTCTCTGCAACGACGTTAAATTTGCTTTTATATGATTTTCATTACATACATCTAGTTTCAACAAAATTTATCCACAGCAATAATATAGTAATATAGAAGAGTCTCAGAGAGGATTTTCTGAAACCAAATATGTTTTTCTTTAAACGTCTCCCGCACTTAATTTCCCGAATTTAATTCTCATATCGCGAGGGTCCCTGAAAGATTCCACATGTACAAGACACCCAGACTCAAAACAAGCATTCAAGGATCACAAAAATGCTTGTACCTACTAGGAGAGGTCGATCCTGTTTCACATCGCGCAAAGTTGGTTTGATGTGGAGACCATCTCTACGTTTTACCACTCGTGTTTACTTGCAGTCGAATATTATAATCGCGAAAGTTTTTATGTTTGGATGTATGGATATTTGTTACTCTTTCAAACGGGTCTGCGGGCAACAGCTACTACGAGAAACTCACGCGTCAATGATCATGAATCATCATATTCTATTATATAGGAATATAAAAAGTCTTTATCAATATCATGACATCGAGTTCCATTCAAAGTTCAACAGCTACTAAACGTGTAGGTAGGTAGATACACAGACAGACAGTTCCTTCTGCATTTATAATACTTAAGTAGTACAACTCCTCGTGTGATAACTCCTCCAAACGTTTGAAGTTTCTCCTAAACTTCGAAGCTATCTCCAGAATTTTCCTCTTCAAATACCAAGTTATTGAACTCGTTTAACAATCTAGTCTTACATAGTATTGAATTCAACAACGCTTACTCTATAAACTTAGAACTTAGAAACTTGAACTATCAAATATAGATCGCTCGTCGTTTGTTTCAAACTATGAGCATAAGGAGATAAATGATTGATGGCTGTTCGTATTAATACTTTTAGTTTGCTCTTGGTATGTTCGGTGTGGAATAATAATGTAACGAAACATTGCACTGCTCTAGTCCTATTAAACAAATCGGACCAGTTCTTCCTGAGATGAGCGCGAACAAGCAAACGAAGAAATAGACTCTATAGCTTTATGATATGAGTATGAGGTATATATGTATAGAATCATGATATTTTTGACCGTTTCAAGAAAAAAAAGTTCTAAGATACAAGCTTAAGCTCATCTCTTGATCGGCCTATGAAGCTATACTTCAAGTCTGTTAAACAAATTATCAGTTTAATAGGGTCAAGTGGGATCTGATGATGTAAAGGCCGCTTGTGTCTAACAAAACTGCGGACATAGCTAGTTTCTTCTTCCTATATTTATCGGAAGGTCAAGATAGTGCAGAGCTCTCGATATGCTGCATCGACTAGACAACAATCAGAAAACGTGTCTATTGTCTATTCTCTAGTCTTTGCCAAAAGTCTAAAGGTTAAGATGTTTGTCTAGAGGGCTTATAGTTAAGGTTAAGGACTATGCTTGAGATCGCGGCCTTGGGTCTGTGAAGATTTGGGCCTTATTTATAGATTACCTACCTACTTCTATTCAGAGCTTAGACCGAAAGGTACCGTTCTCCCTCTACAAAATTGACAAAGCTGCATGAAGACTCGATTAATATAATTAATAAGTTAAGGATTCAAAGTTAAAATACTTGTAGATGACTGTCTTGAATCCATTATTCCAGGGAAAACAATATTATACACGTATGCAGTGTAACTTCCAACCTAAGATAATAAAAAATAAACCTTTGTTTGCAATAACAATTGCTGGGTACGTATTATGCCAGACAGATTAGGAATAGACGACTTATTAACACACCGAGGAATATCAGACTACGAAAGCCCCTTTCAATTAAAACCTTCAACCCGTAAACTTAGATAAAACTCCAAGGCAGCCCTCAGAAAACTGAATTCAGTGAAATCTCTAATTAAACTTTTTGCGCGTTTCACTGACTTTCTAACGAACACCTCTCTATCCAGAAAACCAATTAATATGTTCCAGTTATACCTACAGCTGAACAAAACTGAAAAAGTAAAACTAACTTTTTCATTTCCATTAGTGAACAAAAGCAGCAAAACTTTAAGCCCGATACCAAGTTTTACTTTAAAAGTAATCAATAAAGTCTGTTTTACTGAATGGTATTGAATTTACAGATTTTTGTTGCAGCTATTGTCAAAACGAACAATTTTTTAAATCTTCTATTAGTTTTTTGCCTAGTCACTCAATCTGTCATAAACTTGTACTTTAGTAATAAGTTACATGTCTGTTAATTCTCATCTATCGAATGTACACCACGTAAATACCATATGAATGCATTAAACACTGTACAAATATTACCCAACTCATAAAGGCACATCGCAATCACAAACCCAATTACATAATTCCTGATTGTAAAGAAATATCTAATTCACATTCCAAGGAAACAGGGGTTGACGGGAAAATAAACAAAGTAACAAGCCGAGCGTATTTACGTGCGAGCATTAAATAAATAGAGTGGGGTAACCTGTGCGTGCACGGTAATTTACGTGGGTTCGGTCGAAATAGAAACTACGTGACGTTGGCCTCCTTGCAACGCTCAATTATCGAATGGCGGGAAAATGGAAACATGTTTTCTGTTTTCCCGCGTCTTTTAGTCTGTGGTCAGTCGATAAAGGATAATGCAAGTGTATGTTATTGTAGGGTGGGGGCTTTGTATAGTTAAGTGATGTTGTTTTGGAATAGGGGTTATCGTTGGTGTTTTAGTTACGTTTTAACAATATTTATAGGGTTTTAATGGATGTCTCTAACTTTCATCAAAGTAACCTGTATTTTAATATTTTTTAATTCTGAATGATTTTTCTGAAAATGGATAGGTACTCTGCCGATGGCCTTTTTGTATAGGTGAGTGCGTAAAGCACTTTTAGAGTAAATAAAACAACAATAGTAGTTTTTGCATTATCTTCATATTAACATGAAAAACGTAACTTGTCATAAATAATATTATATTACATTTCAGGACTCGCGATGTCAAAATATTAGCGAAAATAAAAATAATCTTAGTTAGAGAACAATAAACAGAACTATACAGGGAAATGAGAAAGGGTGGGTAAGCGAATTATTCATTGAAATAATAGATATACTCGTCACAGAATCAGCCTAATCTATCAGTCATTTGAACATAATTTGCTTGAAAAACAAAACGTCAAAATGAAAATTAACATTTCACACTTGTTTGCTTCCATGCTAATAAATAAATCGCATTCAACAATATATGTCGTAACAATAATTAGTACACATCATTTTGATTTACAAGAAATGTAACATCAATTTCAATAATAAAACATATGATCAACAAAGCCTAACGAGGATCGATGATTGATCCTTAGTCTTGTCTTTCATCGAACACATTTACCTTAACAATTACAATTTAAAATTCATATAACTTTTGTATATGAAACTTGGTCTACGTAAAACAGTTATCATATATAAGATCATTCTCATTAAGACGAGGCGAGAATTATCGCGCGAGATGTTGCCGACATATCCCTTTTGATACAAGGACCTTTCGACACTTCATCGTTATTATTGCAGTTGTGGAAGTGTGATAACATACATACAAAGCGTATAGCGGCATCTTTCTCCTAGCAACAACCGCAATACTTCTCACCTCGTCTAAATAAACCTTCAGATAGAACAATCTTAGTAGAAGGTTAATATATCTCCATAGCTCATTAGCACACATTCCGATCAGCTATAAACAAGAGTTTACGCCACATTAAAACAACTCACAGCAAACAACCAAGTGTGAAAACAACTTTGTAAACATTGAAGAAGCAATTACATACTCCAAATTATACCAATACAAGTACCAAAATAATACATCCAATTATAATTTATAACACCGACGAAAAAAATAAAAAATATACATAATCAAATGAGCAAAAATGTTCCTTAAGCTACTTTAAATAGCTCCGTCAACTTAATTTTCTAATTTCCAGTAAGCATTAGGGATTTCTAAATTTTCGATTTCCGATTTCAAATCATAACTATACTATTTACCCGTGTCTAAAACTTACGCAGAGCGTAAATGAATTATGCAAATTAAGTAGTACAGTTATCAATATAGATAGCATATAAATTTATCAGAAACATCAATGTAACATTTTATTTATCAGTCTAACTGATACGTCACGGCTACGAAATTCACGGGGAACGGGAGGCCTACGGTTACGTCGGTTGTGGGAGCGTGACAGAGAACTACATGTAGAGCGCCATCCCTCTTCCACAACCACAATAATATTACCTCAAGACGTGTCGATAGGACCCAAGATCACTAAAATAATTCTTAACTAATCTATCCACGAACCCATTATACATTTAAGTCTCATTGCCTAGTTTTACAAAATATTTACAACTTATTATGACAATGGTAAATAATTATTATTATACAACAAAGCAGGTTACAATTTCGAGGGTACATCAAAAGCATGTATAAGGCCATTTAGATTTGATATATTTACCTACGTCATATAAAGTATAATTGCAAATCTCATAAGGTTATTAACCACCGATCCCCGCTCGTTTCGAAGCTCCACCAAATTATGTCAAAAAACGTTTAAATTGGAAGATACATACCCAGCGTTGGCAACAATTACATTAATTTAATAAAATATAGCTCACAAGCAATAACTGCGAAGGTATAGTCATATATTTAGTTTATCTACATACAATCATTGCGTTATCAAAAGCTACCGTTGTTATATCGGTTATGAGACTCATTCCTGACGAAAGTACGCTAAGTTACAATTTGTTTTACAAAATTATATTAGAATACGAAATATCGTGTCCGTACTTTCGTTTTAAATTCCTTCACGACAGTCCGACTGTGGATACATATAAGTTATTATTTATTTGACTAATATTCTAGCTAATGGCTGTTTTTAAATAAGGCGCAGCCAACTATATATTTTTTTAATTACACTGTACTAGTAAATATATTTTAAGCGTAAATATTATTTCGCTTTTAAATAAACAACAAATGATTTGATAATAAATTTGTAAAAGCCTATAAAATGGCAACAATGAAGGTAACTTTATTTTTATTGCGGCAACACTTAAGATTTTTCTACAGATACAATTATTTAAAGATCAAAACGATTCGTAAATACATCAAATTGTATTAAGCGATTTTTATTCAACATATTAATTTTATTATAACAAATACTCTATAAATTACATCTAGTCCAAAAAGTAAAAACCATGGTATCCACTGCCGGACGACAGATACCACTAAACATGATTTAAATATACATACGCATATAAAACGCCCGTAATATCAACAACTAACTAAATTACACTATTGTAGTTTAACTACATTTTGCTAATTTCACAAAAATATTCATTTTGCGAGGGGTTTAGCACCTCTGTCGTTGGAAACGCGTATCGATTTCTTTGGAGAGATACTCGTCAAAATGTTACAATCACACAATATACAATTACACGTGGTACATGAAATATACAGTTACAATTAATGAATGATGACGTCAACAGGATAAATTAAAAAATAAATAAATTCAATAACACTCCTCGTCGATATAACAATTTGTGAACTTAGAATGTATGTACAATTAAATACTTAGATCTACACGTAGTATGATAATATCAAGTTTTATGACTGGTTAACTCACTGTCGTCGTTCGACTGAATCACAAGCGTTACTATAGCTAAAAGTCACTTTCTTCTCATACGTTTGTGTCTGTGACCTTTCTTGTGATATTATGTGAACTCACTAAACTGAGCCAGAGCCGTCTTCACTCTGAAACAAAAGAAAACATTTTCGATAAAGAGCTTGTTTCAAATAGGTTATTTGACAAAAAAGACTGTTCAGTCCGTAGATTTCTAAAAAATATTGGATACAGTGTTTTAAAATCTCGCGTGACGTCACTTACCAGCACGCTTAATACCAGCAAGTGCAAGTTTTTAGCCCCCACTAACATACTTAAATGCTTTTTATTTTCCTTACTTTTTAATATTGTGATAAAATGTGAAATACGTATGCATTTTTTTTAGTAATCTGTCTGACGGACAAACGAAACGACAGACAAATATCCTATAGTTTGTGCGGTTGTGTATTAGCTAAGCACTGAGGAATGGCTGGCCGGACAACGTGTTGGAAATATTGTTTCTGGTTGGTAATCACAACATACTGGTTATTGAAAATATATAATATAAACATATTTATACATTTCTAAATAAAACTATTACGAATGATCTTTTATTTTAATTATGACTATCGTGAGAATATGTCTTTTAATTTGATGACGGTAATTTCCAAGCCAGGTCGGTAGTGTACTGACTTGTCGTGCAGATGCGCGGCGTCGTGCCTTGCGCGCAGCAGCTTGAGCGCGCGCAGCACGCCGAGGTCCGCGAGGCGCGCCTGGCGCGCGGCCGCGCCCGCCTCGCCGCGCCACACCAGGTTGCCCGCCACGAACAGCGCCGCCTCCTGCAGCTTGCTCTCCGGGTGCGCCTGCGCCCACAACACATCGTTACAACAACACAACATAACAAACGATAGTCACGTTACAATTGCACAAAACCAGATTTCAAGCCCATTTCTTTTTTTGGCAATCCTTTAAGAATAAATGATCGACACCCTTCGTTATACACAATCGAGATATTTTTACGCTCGCCATCTGCAATTACTTTTTAAAATCTAAATTTGTATGGCCGTTACTATTTTGTTGTTAATGAGCGCGCCGGTATTCTTAAAAGAAGAGCCGACAATCGCCAGACTTATCGTCAAAAAGTTTTTGTAGAAATTAGACAGTTTTGTCTATGAAACGGTTTGCTTTAAAATTGCGAGTCTTCATATACTTTGCAAAGCAATAATAATTTATCTTACAACGCTAAAGCTCGCCCTAAAACAAAACATTCACACAATCTTCATTCATCATTGTTTATTCACTCTCTATCAGCGAGCATTACCCTAAACATAATCTTTAAGTACTCTTATAAAGTTTCTTCACTCATTCGTTCATTCGTTCACCTCTGTTCATAGTCACATACCTTCCGCCGCCTCGTCAATCGCCCACTGAATCGCTCTCGACACGTACTCGGTGGATGTCGGCCCCCAGGACTGTTCGGATGCCTGGACCTAGGGCCAACATCCCATTATCATTGCAATCATTTTTGCATTAATGAATAATCATTCATTTCAACAAAAAGTGACATAGTATGTTTAATTAGTTGTATTACAACTGATGGGTAGGGTTGCGTTAAGGTGCAGGATTTACTGCTCAAACTAATAATGAATTGCCCTTATTTACCATTCACTCATTCATTTTTGTTATGTATTATATGATTTATCATTCACTAAATCATCTTTTTTACATATTGTATCAAGATAACACGGACTAATTTTGCTTGGCACGATTTTATCGCCATTAGCCACACTCCGTGCTACATCCAATCACTAATTAGCAATCTACTACAGCAATGCACGACGGTACATAACAGACAATACGAATACACAAAGCGACACAACATCATCATCACACACTCATACTATCTACGATTTTTTGTAAGCATTAGGAATACAAGCTACCTACAATGTGATTTGATATTGAATTTTATTATGACTGTATAATGCAATATTTTTGTTCAAAATACATAATTGTTCTTACTTCCAAATAATAAAACACAGAACACAACATTCGCAATTATTGCATTATTTTATTCATTACAGAAGTAACTTTTATTTATATATGAATTCTCATAATCTCATCTCATAATCACACCTTTTATTCATTCCAAAATATTTTTTCAGTTACTTGGGTTGATTTCGCTTCTTTTTTCCTAGCGACAGCCAAGTGAACAATTTTGATAAATAACAGCTGTTTAAAAAAAAAACGACTCTCTCAGTAAGTAATTTAATCTCTGTGGTGCGGAGAGCTTACAAACGTACAAATTATATACACAAAGACACCCAGACTCAGAACAAGCATTCGTGGATAACATAAAAATTCTTGTCGTATGCGGAGATCGAACCCGTGACACGACTCGAAAAGTGGGTTTGAAGTGGTGACCTCAACCACTCGGCTAGACGGCCCTTCAAAAAGTAAAAAACTATTTTCCATCAATCAGATATTAATTAATATTAGACTCCGACTTTATCTTTACTATAATATAGTGTCATAATAATTTTTGGGTGTCTTTGTGCATGTGAATTGTATGTTTGTGAATCCCGTGCGACACAAAGATTAAATTCTTGAATGCGGCAACCGTTTTAAAAGAAAGAATTATGTTTGCGGCACAAATACTACAGAAAAATAGGTATCCAATACTATGTAATAAATTCCCCGTCATCCTTCATATTCCAGGTAGTAAAGACTTCAAATGGCTTGTGTTTCTGCTATGAAATATTAGTTTTGCTGATAGATACTAAAATTTCTTAACTGCTTTCAGCCCTTTATGTAATTCTCCAAAGATCAGTAGCGCTCGACACTCCAGCATATTAAATTGGAAATAATTCTTGCAAAGCATTTAACACAAACTACACATTTATATATTTTAAATAAGTATCTTACCAGGTAATCAACTAGTTTCCTCAAGACATCTTCGTTGGCCATGATGAGATCCTTGGCCTTTTCGCCGTCCCCAATGTTGCCGAGTATGCAGAGCGCCTGTTCCTTCACCTCCGCTGGGTATGAACCTTCTAGTACCACTATGACAGCCTGGTGAGTGTTGAGAGAAGAATTTATTATAGAAATGTTGATATTTTTGGTAAGTAAATTTTAAGAATGGATGGAAAAATATCTAAATTAACAAAAATGTATCGATTTTACCGCATTAATAAGCCATGTAAAACCTGGCTTAGCATTCGCAAATGCATAATTCAAAACTCATAATACACATTTCGAATCCGAGAACTTAACCAAACAGTGGGGCAGCACCAGCTAATAAATCTCCTGCTTTGAAGTGCATAATGATTCCTTTAACCAATTATTACGAATTTATTTCCATCAAAGATTATGGATGTATTAGTATAATAGAAACCACACAACACATTTAACAAAAAACAGCTCCCGAATTAAGTAAATTAAACCTTATGTCGCGGAGGGAGTCACAAACATTCAAAGACAGTCTTTGTGCATGTGACTTGACTCAGGACAAGCATACGCGGATCACACAATTACTGCGGGGATCGAACCCGCGACATGTCGCGTTCAGAGGGTTTCTTCATGGCGACTGCAACCACTCGGCTATCAACCTCATACCTGCATAACTTGTGAAGAGTACTCGCTCATGATGGCGTCTATATGATGCCTTGTGGACAGGAGGTTCCGCAACAAGCCAAGCGTCTTCATGATGACTTGTGTGTCGCTGTCGCCGAGCAACCTGAACATCTGTTCGGTGCCTAGGCAGCATAGGATGCGCTGCTTCACTTTTTGTTCAGCCTGGGAACATTTTAATTCAACAATTAAACAATTAAAGTTCTATTTATTTTATTATTCATATAAATTTATATGGATAATATTCGGCCACAGGTTTTACAAGTCTAACTGAAACGATTAAAATTACATCTAGTACAATCTGTTTTGGTGTGTTCATATATTGTAGAAAAAGTGCTGTTAAATTAAAACCTGAATTTTGTCACCCTTAATTAAAACGATGGAATTATACTGATACTTATACCTGGAAAGCCATATTCATTAGCGCCCATATTCCGTTCAATCTCAAAGCAGCTTCGGGCCTCTTCGTCAAACTGCAAAGCATTTCAACTGCACCTGTAGAATATAGACCAATAAATTGCCAAATACGAGTATTGTAAATGCACCAATTTAGTTTGCAACAAACCTTGGTCCAACATTGGCTCTTTGGCTGGTGAGAACTCGAGTAGTAAATTGCAGAGCGTCGATGATCCGACTGTAAGAAGTTCTGTTCCGGGAGAGTCGTTTAGCAACTGCATGAGAGGCTTCCAAACTGCATGGTCCTGTAGAAATAATAATAGATATTATAAGACGGGGAATATACGTCCCACTGCTGGACTTCATAATTGCTGGGCACAGGCCGCTTCCCGTGTGGGTAAGGTTTTGGGCATTGATCAAACTCGCTCACAACGGACTGGAGTTTAAAGATAACTTTACCGCAAGGCCGCTAAGACAGTTATAACAATATTAATAAATACAATTCGAAGACATTCCGAAGTATATTGTGTCCAGAGTGGCAACCATCCCATAGAGAGGCGTCTCTTCTTCAGGGCTGCAATCATTACTTTAAAAATTAGTTGTAGTACCTAAGAAGATAATTTACCTGAAAAGTCGTTCGTAATTGCTGTACTGATCTTGACAGGGAGTGTAAGCACCTGACAGCCGCTAATCTTACCTGCAGAATAAAATTGCTTGTTAATATACGGTAGGTATATAATATTTGTGTGGCTTTTACTATCTTAAAGATGAATATTTTATATTACAAGATGACGGCACGCAAATAGATTTGGCACCGTGTACTACCGTCTATGTCCATACATAGACGGTTGCACACCGAATGAGTACAAAATTCAACAGCCATCTGTTGAATTTTGTACTCATTTGGTGTGCATTAAAAAATACTCTTTTTAAACTGTTAAACCCTACAAGATATGCAGATAAACATTACTTCATACAGTTCATACCCAATCAAAATCCTTAATAAACCAGTCAAAAAATGGTTTGTTTTACTATTATATAGGTATGTACACAGTTTATTTCTTACCGAAGCCTCAGGGTTGTTCATTCCATTGACCACATGCACCATAAGTCCGTGTGTCTCGATGATCCTCTTGCGAATATCTTCATCGTTGGCTCCGAGCGACGCGAAACATTTGAACGCGCCCTGCTTAGCGGCCGGCGACTGACAGTTGACGATATCCGCTAGTGACGTCATAAGGTGATTCGATATCGCTGCTAGCCTTTGGAGCGATGTGTCTACCTACAAATTGTAAAATTTTATATTTAGAAAACGTGATCTGTAACTTGTGTTATTCGCAAATTGAACTCAACTTTTGGTTCACATTACACCAGTAAATTCTTACTTTTTCCTAAAACTGTATGATTGATGTTCGAGGTGAGTCAGAGCAGACTATCAACCAATAAGAGCACCCAACGTCGTCGACGAGTAACAAAATTAATTAAAAGCTTAGTAAGATGGTACAAGAAACATCGCGCTTATTGCTATACATTGCCCGTGATGATACATCACATGTAATACCAGACCTGCGCGGCTCCGCAATGTATTGTACTCGCATGAAATTCCTCGCATCACCAAAATGAACCTCTAAACTTTGGTATTTAACCGACGATAGCATGATTGCAGTGTTGTTCTTGGACTACTGTATTCATGAATAACATGTTCCCTTACATGAGGCAACTGTAGAGCATACCTCTGCTAAGTAAGCTAAGGTCTCGGCGGCGGACGCGCGGATGTCTTCCGGCATCTCCTTGGTGCAGAGCCGGGCCAGGCACGGCAGCGCGCCGAACACCACTCTGCAACCAATACAGTATCGTCATGTATAAGCTGTCTCACTTCTTAATAGGGAATAGTTCGGATTTTGTATTTGTGGAAGTGATACAACACTTCATTTCGCGCCGTATGTAGCGGTGGTTGTATTAAAACAGTTGTCAAATCGTGCAGTGTATATTTTAAGGGACTCGTGTTTTTATAAAGAGTATAATATTATATTACATAAAATATTGGCGTGTTTTATAGATGCCATAATAAGCTACAAAAAAATAAAGGTTGAAAAGAAGATTAATACCAAATTAAATGTACGATGAATATGATCAGTTTACCCAGTTTATTAATTTCTTATCTAGAGTAAAACGGGTGTTACTAATACGTAATATAACTACTTATTATATGATCAAATGATAACATTTGACCTAAGCAATATTCTGAACTTCCTACAAACAGATTATTTACATAGTAAATAGATTTTATGTTCTTAAATCCTTTGTTTAGCTATGTTTTATGATAACAAAAACATGTTTACTGATCTGCATTTTACACGGTTCGGTAGCTGTTACGTGGTAAGTACAATGTACATTATAAAGATTAATTATATAGAAAATTATGAATTTTAGTTGATTATCTACGACTCAGCTATTCCCAGACTAAATTCTACAGTGCGGGAGACATTTTAAATATATTTTTACCTACTGATCGTTAGCGAGATTTTAACATCATTACTTTTGAATTTCATCTTTATTTATTTTTCTAGCTAATTGATTATTGAAATCAGTCGACATTTGCGCTTACCTGTTGTCATCAGCTGGTAGAGCACCCGCGCGGTGCATGAAGGTGAGACAGCGCGCGGCTCCCATGGCCACCGGCAGCGGCTTGTCGCGACAAACCAACGTCGTTAACAGCTCTGGTATTGTTTTGTCACCATGTCTATATACAAAGATACAATTTAACAATTAATATTAACATACATTTTTGACTGCCACTGAATAGTTGAATGGGCAAGTATCAAAAGATAAAGAAGATTTAATTAATCAGTAAATTTTTGTCCTTTTGCGAAACCGCAATTTTGAATATGTCATAAGTTGGTGAGGTGTAATATTCGCCCTTCCTACTAAAGAAAAATCTAATAATACAACAACTTTGATAGAGCTCTTATAAATTAGTTGTTTACATACGATATACTGATTCAATAGAGGTATCGAAGGTAATCCTCAGTTATCCAATTAGGTATCAGACCAGACTACCTAGAGTAGACGTATTATGTTAATATTATAGCTATCACTAGATTTTCCCACCACTATTTTATTTGATAGGATTGATATCTCTTCTAATGTTTTGTTAAAAGATGATATTTCCTGAACGATTTTGGCCACGACGGCTAGTGTCACAAGAGTGTCGCAGCTTCGCTGCACATATTATTGTGCACAAACGTGTGTGCCAACATAGGTACTCTCTCTATTCCATTACTCTCATAGCCCGATGTGAGACTGTGATATTTCATTCACCAGAGATGTAAATATAAACCCAAAAAAGGAAAAAATAAAATGAATTTATAGTATCGTCATCCCGACTATATTTGTTATTCAAATACCTTCCTTTACCTGACAGTCGTCAATGAACTTTGCCAAAGTCAAATGAATAACTGTTTTAAATCATACTGAAGTTTTTGAAATGCAAATTTAGGATAATGGAGTCACCTTGCTTTGCTTATCATCTGACTTCGTAAATAGAGTTTAACATAAATAGAAAATGGGGTCGAATCAAGATCTTAATAATATTTTGACTAGAAGTTTCAGGCTTATATACTGTGTTCTATTTTGATATTGAATCTCACATCAAATAATTCTGACATTTGTGATGACTAACTTATAGTGGTTTCTTAGGTTTAAACACTGAAATAAAACTACTTTTACGGGTACGAACGTTTCCACACCTTTGCAGGTATCATGGTCACGGGCAGGCTGCCCGGGAACTAAAATTTAAAATGAAACCGCGATAAAACCCGTAAAAGTAGTTTTATTTCAATGTCTAACTTATTTCAAATTTTACCTAACTTTATTTTACGCCAATTCATAAAACACTGATAAAAAACCACAGCCATTTACTGGACTATTAATTTAACATCTACATACCTAGTAGTCAAAGCAACTTGCGAGACGTTGGCATTCTCGAAGCACATCGCAGCCAGAAGGTCGAGCGCGGGCAGGGCGGTGGCGGCGGCGGGCGTGGCGGCCAGCAGCGCGGCGGCCGCGCCGCACGCGTTGGCCGCGCACAGCGCCTCCTGCTCGCCCGCGCCGCAACACCAGATGGACAGGATGCGGACCACACACGCGCGCGCTGTCGGGGAGCCTTCGCGGGCTATCTCTGATAAAGAAATGTAATTGTCAGTCTTAGAAAAGTAAGTGTGTATGTTTGTTACCTCCTCAAACTAAAAGTATTGAATCAATTTTGATGAATTTGGTGTGGAGGTGGCTAGCACCTTGGATTATCACATACTTTTATACGACTTAGTTAATGCAGGGTAACGTTTTCGCGTTTTTTGTATTGTTATAAAAGTTAGTGCGGTCAGAAACAGAAGTTGGTAGATGCACATTTATCAACACAACTTAGCAAAAAGAAATTGCCAATTTCTGTCAATATTTTAGCATCTAGTTATGTGTCATAGACTTGCACAGACCCACATAGTGTTTATGTTCCATATTACATATTCCATGGACTATCACTTCATTCACTACATTTACAATTACAACAATGCTTGCATGTATTACATGATCAAACAATAAACATCATGGTCTTGTAACTAGTTCATATAACATGCATATGACTAACAGCTTCATGTTTATGTAACAATTAGTAACAAATTGCACTTACATAATATGTACATTATTTACACATGTAAGTAGCTGGGTGATTTATGAGAGTAAGCTGTTTATGTATTTTATTATTTTACAGAAATGGCAAATAAAATACAAAATTGTAAAGTAAACTTTAAATGTTAAAATTCTTTGGTTTCAAATTAGGCTTCTTTTGCTCTTTTCATTTTAGGTCTTGGAATCCTCATGGACACCCACCTACCTACTTGGGAGAAGAAGCAGGTAGTGTAAATCCCCATACAAATAAACCTTCATTTAGGTGCAACAATGCATAGCAATTCATCATGCACCTTAAAGATTGCCTAATACTTCGTTTTTTTCTTTACTTCTATGCTTTTAAACTAGCCTACTATTTAACAACCTTCTTTTAGTAGTTGTTGGTGAGGTAATCAATTGCAACATAGCACCATCAGATGACCTCTATGGTACTTAAGTAAAACTTTCACTCTTTTGTCTATTCTAAATACATTCTACAACTTCTGATATTTTGTCCTTGATTTTGGGTTAGGAGATGAACATAAAAAAACTCCTTAAATTAAAACAATTTTATGATAATTTAAATTATAGCTTTTACATAATGGTAATAAAGGATCTAGTATTTGATTATGTGACTATTTTAATGAGTATTTTATTTAATCCTACACCTTATTATGTAAAAGCAAGCACTTGAATCAAAATAAAATAAATTAAATAATTAGCTCCAACTTACGTGTGAGCCTTGTGAGTAGCCTCATATCAGCAGGTAGGGACGCAATGGGTGCTGGTGGATGCATGAACACACTCCGTAATGCACATAGTCCAGCTTCTGTCAACTTTGTGCCAATAGGTGCTGTCTTGAGGAGCTCAACTAGTGCCGTAGCTGTACCCTGCTCTACTAACGAGCTAACATTCTCTGCTGTGCCTTTTGCTAGTGACCCTGAATAAAATATAATAGAAAATTATTTGATCAACTATTTTGGTTAGATAATAAATGTTTTAAAACTTGAGATAATTAAGTTAGAAAAGTAATAATTTTATTATATTGAGTTATAATGATAATTAATATTAATTAAGTATAACAAACAATTTATTGACAACTGTTACAAGGGCACCTGTTAGTTAGGTCATAGTACTCATGGTACTGAGACCAATGTTTGCCTCTACCTTCAAGCATACTTAATAAAATACGTAATTATTTAAACAAACAATGCGTGTTGTTGACTTTACCTATTGTGATTGTGGCTTCTAATCTTATGTTAGGGTCAAGAGATTCGTCCGACATCAGTTGCAGAAGTCTCGGCACTACTCCTTGCTGTATTACTGAACTCTTCTGTCTGTTGCTGCCTATTACTGAGTTCTTTAACGTCACTAAGGCCTCCACGACTTTCGCTGCATCAGGAGAATACAGCTCGTCGATATACGAACGTGAACTTTCAATATCCTATCGGCAAAACGTTATAGGTTAAGAACATCAACACATATCAAAAGTTAGCTTAAAATTATAATATATGCTACGTTAACTTACCATGAATACTGTTAATTGTTGCATGTTTTTGTCTATATTTTACGCAGTATTGTTGGTAAAAATAACGTTCGAAATTTCTTCCGAGGCCGAATACGCTGTCAACTCGCCACCTGTCATTGAAGGATGCGTTCCTTTCACGATTAGAAACTAATGTGAAGTATCAAACAACCCATATACAAAGTATCAATTTTAAAAAAACATTGTACATACGCGATATACGGTAGAATTTATTACTACTTTTGGTCGAAAGACGAATAAACGTAATTGATATTTGTCTATGGACTTCATCAGTGATACAGTGCTACAAGAGTAAAAAATAACAGGTGAAACTTTGTGAAGGAAATAATGACAGCTCGTCGCCAAGTATAAACAAGGCTAGTAGTTTACCTAGTTATTTTACATTTTACACACTTTTTCTTTTATGCAAGTGTTTCTGTTCTACGCAAATAATAATAAGCCTATTTGAAAGCCTCAGTTGCTATATTTACTTGTATTCTTGTGGTTTTATACAATGGCTGATTCTGGAGTAGACACTAGTAATGAGAGCAGCGATAATCCAATATTTGATCATTCTCAATGTATCTTGGAATTTAGTCCACCTGCTATACCAATAAACCTAGCAGGGCAGCCAATGCCTGTTGAATTTTTATCCGAACCTCATGACCATGTTGGAAAAATCAAGTGCTCAACAAAGGCTAGACATTGTAGACTGAAATACAGGTATGGCGGTAGCATTTGCTCTTCACGAAACCACAAACTGCGGTTTGCTGCCTCCACAAATAACACTGAATTGGTTGAGAAACTGCTGCTATCAGGGGCTGACCCAAATTCTTCAGATGAACACAAAAGAAGTCCATTGCACCTAGCTGCTTGTCGCGGTTACGTAGATGTGGTTAAAATTCTTCTGAGGCACGGCGCGAACCCCAATATCAAGGATACTCTGGGTAATACACCACTACATCTGGCCGCTTGCACTAACCATATAAAAGTGGTCATAGAACTACTGGATGCGGGCACAGATGTGAGTTCTCACGACAAAAACGGCCGCAACCCTATACAGTTGGCACAGAGCAAATTGAAACTGATTCAAATGCGCCCAAGTGGAGTGGGACACTTTGAGGAGACAAGACAGCTCATAGGCGAGATATGTTTAGTTGTTGAAATGATGTTGAAGTACATGAAGATACAAAAAGCTGATGCAGGCGACTTAGAATCTGTCCGTTTGAGACTGGAGCAAGTGAGCACTAGAGAGCAGGTGGACTCCGAAGTACAGAACTTGCTTGACAGCCTAGATTCTCTCAAATTGAGATAATTATCATAATAGTTATACAAATGTTTATGAAGACTGTTTATTGATGCAACTGTCTAATGTTAAGAGCTCAGTAATGTTTAGATATTCTAGGCATCATTTTTGATAAATTAATAACATAATTATTTAATGATTTCTTTTAAGTTTTTTTGAATTGTATATGATTAATATTGAAGGCCATTTTTTCAAATTGCAACCTTTTAATAATGTAATCAAGAGTAATTTTATGATTTTGTAATGTGTGTTGGTCTTCTATATTATTAAATGTTACAATTAAGTAACTACTTGTGTCACAATAGATGTAAGTGTATTTAGTTTAACTATGAAATAAAGAGTATAATAAAGTTATTATATCTAATACCTTGTTTTTATTCCAGTACTAAAACTACAAAAACATTTTATTTATGATTTATTGACAACAGTTTCATAAAATTGAAAATTATATAACTTTTATTCAAAACTTTATCCATTAAAATTTGCTAATAAGCTACTGTATTTTAAATCTAATACATTACAATCAATAAGTTTAAAAAGTTTTCATATATACCCACAAAAAAAGGAATGTACAAAAAAAGGTTTTGTAATCCAGTATTTTACTAAAATATATTTACTGTGCTGCATAACACTATAAAACATAACTGATTTGTGCAGAACACAAGAAGCTGTATGGAAAAATGTCTTGGAATGCTTTAGAAATGTCATTACAGACTTTATATGTACAAGAAATCTTAAATATTCAACACGCTTCTAAGTTCTATAGACAACAGTAGTTGTATTTTGTACATTGTACCTTTAGTTATAAAATGGACATAACAGAGAAAATCACATAATATTTACTTTAATAATTATGTAATAGTTTGATTTGGGGTTTTTGCTACAGTTCTCATTCTTATACAGTATACAGTACATTTTACATATTTATACCGGAATATTCAAAAAATGAAATATGGCAGAATAGTTATTATCACAGAAAAAATAATTGCTATAACAATTAATACTGCTAAATAAATTATATTAAGTTATACCAGCAGTCCCAAACCATTTAAACATTATTTAATAAGTTAACTAATTAGTACACAAATAGTTATCCCGTTTCCTACAGGCCATGAATGTATCAATAACGGCAAGTTCATCTTCCCCACTCTATAGATATGGCAAGCTGTCATTTTATTCATCTACCCACATTGCAATTGGTGATGTTTATATCCTAGTTATTACATGCAACATTCTCTTTAGTAACTTGCTTTTCACTTAGTAGAATATAAAACCTTAAGCTGCATAATCAGAGTGATTGTCTAAAATATTCAAGATACAATGCTAATAAGAGATTGTAAATTATGTTCTCTTCAACATTAAAATGCAATTAAAAAGTATTATATAATTCGTAAAACTTGCTTTGAGCTACATGCTATGTTATATTAGATAAGTAATACATCTTTAAAATAGTTTTATTATAAGTAACATGATTGCTGTAACTCAACATCTTAATACAGGAATCAAGGTGCAAATAATTGCTCTACAATTGAGCAAAATTAGTGTAATGATCAATTCCTTATTGGAGTACAAAGTGAATGTGTTTAGAGTGCATACATTTGGCACTATTTCATTGTATACTTGTAAGCATTGACTAGCTAATATATGCTCACATGTAAGATTTTACAATTCACTTATAAAATTATATCACATTTTTAGTTATTGAACCAATATAAAACAAATTGTATAACATAAATCACAACATTCATGGAATGATCAACTTAATTGCTATTGCGATTAAACTTTTGGTAAGTAGATATTTAATAATTTAGATATAATTTCTCACACAACCATTATATTTACAGATTTATTTGGAACGATATTATTCCTTGGTATTGCACTTACGTCGGCTCGGCTATGGTTCAAACTTTAAATTATATACATCAGTCACTTTAAGAAAACCTTTTTCTTTTTTAGTTTGATGTTATTTCGTTTCCGGCACTAATAAATTTACTATATTGGGGAATATTTCAGCCTGTATGGGTCCATACTCGACGACTTCGCCGTCGACCGTGATATAACCCGTGGTGCCTTCTGGTACTATTCTAAACGCACTCACTGGTACCATTTTAATATGTTCAGTGTTCAAATCAGCATGGGAACCTTGGCCCACACCCAATAGGAACGAAAGTATCTGAGATCTGGGTATGCCTGCTTTTATGATCAACATCCACATGACACCGTCGGATAGCTGGGATCGCGGCGCGAACAGAAAGTCTTCGCCGATGTAGGGTTGGTATGAGACGTGGACCATAACGAATTCGCCTTCCTCGTGCACCCATTGCGAAGGCAACTGGGACATGAGCGAGGGAAGGTGTGAAGCAGGTCCGTGCATGCACGCGTGAACGGGCGACCGCATTTCCGAGCCTTCACTCGTCACGCTGTGGTACTCTGACCCGCGCGTGCTGTAGAACGCACTCCTGCGCGAGTTCACAGAGTACCACGAATCAACCCTCTGATGTTGTTTTCCATTAACAGCGTTTACGAACACTTCGGAATGTTCGTCGCAGTCAATGAACGCTTCCGCATCAGGGGAGTCGAGCGCGCCGTCCTGACTGATGCTGTGACTGAGGGTGAGCGGTTGTTTTGGTTTAGGCAGATTACTCACATCCTTTATTTTCGCGTAACTGACTACACCTTTATATGTCCTCAGTCCGACGAGTCTCGCGACTGCCCACACTGCGAACCTCTGTCCACCGATAGCGCGTAATCTTTCACTTTCTATATCTATATCCGATAGCAGGCCCCAGCCCACGGATAGGAACGAAAACATAATCTGCAACAACAATTATGACTCATTTAGTTAATTTTATAAAAGTAGGTATAGAGTTGCGGATGTAGGGTAGGAGAAGTTGCGTAGCTGTGTACATTGGACTTTAGTGCCAACACAATGGGTTAGCGTTCGAGTTAACTTATAAGGTAATAGTGTAAATATCAACTGTGTAGTATCAACGTGGGGCTAATTGTATCCGCGAGCCGAGTTCTCGTTGTTTGTTGTGACGGACGTGTTCAATTGAATATTGTAGTAACATACAAGTAGGTATGTCCGTGTGATACACATTACATAAGTTGCAAACACATGTTGTACATGTGTGGGGGTCTACTTACTTTGGTTCTCGTTTCAATTCGGACGACATCCATGGGCGCTGTTTGACCCTTAACTATAGCCATCGAAAGTCCTGTAAGGTTTTGCGGAATGTACGGCTCACTGGAACAAAATATTTTTTTGTATTAGGTATAACGGTTTTTTTTTAATTCCTAATACCTATCCAAAGTAGACGGGCTTGGATAAGCCGATAAAATATAACAAAAGTATTTTATTTTTAAAATTCTGTTACGATTCTAGTGATGGGATCAATTTTAATGCTATACCTACATAGTAATAATCATATTTTGGCTACGAATTGGTAAGTAAGAGTACGTTACATGAATTTAGTTAAACAATACCGCAACTCTCCAAGAACCAAGTTTTTATCATAGTCACTATCTCTCAGCCGGTGAACGAAATGATAATTGTAATAGATAGTTATCAATTGCCATTGCCGCTAGTAATGCTTACCAATGGGGATAATGCTGACTTGAGAAATTACACTGTCAAGAGTGATTCTAAAGCACGAAAGCACTATGCAGGTTTAATTAATAGGTAAGAGGTCGTTTATCTCCGTAAATATGAACAACATTTTAATTACCCAAAAGTTAGACTGATATGGCTATGCGCAGAAAATTAAGTTATCTTAATTTGGTACAAAATATCTGTCATATAGAACACATTTTACGGCAGACTAACCAACTTTAGTAAGCTTACATAATATCTATAATTTGATAAACCGTAGTAATAGAATAAGCGGGAGAGTGGAACAGCTTTTGGAGTTAGTAGGTCAGACGAAAACTATTCATTGGATTAAAAGGAAACCTTATTCTCTTAATGCTCAAATATAATACTCAGGCTTAGTCTCGTGGAAAATGTTTATGATCTACATAATACTACATAATTTCAAATTGAAAACAACAAAAAAAGCAAATTCTAACAAGGATAAAAACAATCATAGCTCTGTTTTCACAATATGTATACCTAAAATAAAGCATTTAAGTGACTAAGACGAGTCATTCGAATTAATAGGCCCTAATTCAATGTCCAGCAACTACTTCGTTTGTTTTTCTGTCACTATGCTATTATTTTCCTATACACCGCTGAAATTATTAGTCTGGCATGCAGGAAGTGATTATCATTTAACCTTCACAAAGCATGTATGTAAGTGTCCGATTGTCATACATTCAGGCTTTCAACGGACCAAAAACTAAACGAAGCGATTCAAGAATAGGAAAGACAGTAAAAACTACTTTTCAATGGGACCAGGCCCGTATAAATTCTTTTATCACGAAATTTGGAAACGGCACTTTTTTTTTCGTGTAAAAGTTATAAATTTTAATAAACTTATGATGGGTTTCAAAAGAGGGCCTTTACCTACTATAGAAGAGCTAAACATGAACTAGGAAAAAAACTAGTAACCATTATAATTTTCTCGATTCTAACACAGTACAGTCTCAATGCCATGGGCGATCACAATTTGTAATTAAGTAAGTCTGACCATGATGAAATCTTCCTAGACTGGAAAACCCGTCTAATTATAAAGCTAGGCAAAGATCCAGTGCAGAATACCTAAACATAATATGTTTTACTTTAATATAGCAAGGAATTTGGATTTACCTTTACAAAGGCATTAACTTTTCGACCTTATAAAGGACGCCATTAAAAAGAAAAATGTAAGCAAATAAATAATACCCAGTCCTTACGAGATTCAGATTCCGAAAAACAACATGAGTCACCTCACATTGTGAATCCGGTTCATGTGATCAGAAAAAGTGAATAATATTCTATGTACTAATTATCTAAACAAATTCGTAATAACTTATACAGACGATATTATTGGAGTACAGTTTACTACTACAATCTCATAGATCTAACCGTTAAAATTTCTATAACAGTTTCAACTTCTATTTTTCGTAGCATGTACGTATTACTTAATTTAAATATTTTACCTATCATTATCTGTTGTATACATTAGGTATTGAATATAGGAAATTTGTTTTTTGTTCCTCATCGTCATGCGTTATAACAATAGCACGACTAATTTTGGTTCCCAGGACGCACTTAATAACTAGCTTCATAGTTAACTAATAAATTATTTCCACAAAAATAAAATAGCTGTTGCTTAAAGAATTTATTATCTACTGGCAAAATTACAGTACGTACTTACGTAATAACTTTACAAATTACTCTTGGCACATTACACTGCATATGAAACAAATAATTTCTGTCCTTGGTTTTACTTGATAAGAGAGAACGGTGCATTACGCGCGACGAAAGATTCGTCTCACTTTAAAGGTATAATAACATAATACACAGTCATGCACTTACGCCCAAATCTAATCATTAGATCCACGTTAATGCAGTACCTATATTGGAAGAGGTTCATCCACTAAATTGATTCAGGGGAGGTACCACCGACTGTTACAAGTGAGACTGTTGCTGTTGTGCAAAGAAGACGGCACAATAAACGGCATACTACTACAAAATCCTTATGAGAGGAGGAAGAGGACATCCGCTCCATGTAAAATAACACATAGAATGACAAATTGAAAAGGTTAATGCAAAATAAGTGGACAAGCTGAACAAAACTGATGTAACCTTCCAGACACCGGGGTTGAAGTAGTTAAATGAATCGGCAGATTATCTGCTGTTTCATCTTCATGACCAATTTGACCTAAACAAACACTAGACTAATGCGGTACACTCCTTGGTATGACTGGTCAGACTTCAACATCTCACTTGCCTTTTAAGACTCATTATGACTCGGCATTCAATAAATGGTCACTAATCTAATATCGACGACCTAAGCAAATGTCCTTCAACCTTCATCGATCGGTCCGTGGTTATTTACCGAGAGGATTATGTCATACGATTTTGAACTTTGTATTACAATATAGCATATGGCAATATGGTTCAAAATCCAATCAAAATTGTATCTGTTTGATTTTAATCTGATTCAATTGATTGAATGTTTAGTGATGTTAAAAAAATTGAAATTTAGTCCAAAATTCACTTTGTGTAGTGCTAGTCACTTCCCTGTTTAAAAGGTATATCTTAAGCAATTCAACTAAACATGATTATTATTCGTCAGATCCTTATCGTGTGTTTTTGTTTTTATCATTATATTTAAATGTCTACCTCGGTATGTGATTTTAATAATTGCTTTTATTATATCGTATTTGAGCTGTGCACGTAGTGCGTATTTATCAGGCACTTAACAACATAAGTAGGATTTAAGCTTCCGGTGATTGCAACTTAAAATTAGCTTGCGGGTTACTTTATTCAGCAAGTATTTAGTGTCAAACTCTGGTGTGTCCAAATATGTTTTCGTCATAATCGACAACAACTTGTTTTACGAATGTTTTTCAAGCTCGTACTAGCAAAAAACTAAGTAATATTATTCTGTAGTAAAGATCTATTTAAAAGATAATTAATGACTAATAACAATACTGACAAGACAAGTATTAAATCATTAACAAAGAAATCTACATTTTGTAGGTATCTATGCGCAAAAGGAACATCACGTTCCTCATTATCCATTAAAATTCTCACATTACAAACAAATGAATGATTCAATTCAAGCTGTTATTTCTTTATTAACATCGTTAGACTCGTTGCCGTTTATCAACTTGGTACCGCATATACATTCCTATTGTATTTTGTACAGACTGACATAATATTATGTCGTAGTAGTCCTTTTGAGCGTAAATCTATTTGCTAGCGTCGGTACAATATCTTTGTTATCAGTGTAATGGCACATTATATCATAAGGACATGATAATAGAATAAAACAATATGATGTATGATATGCAACGTATTTTGGCGAAGAACGGTTACATAAATGTTGTGCATTCAAAAACTCTGTTCCCGAGAAATTAATTCTTCCGAAAAAAGGTCCTAATGGTAATCCGTTCAAAATATGGATCAAGAGTTAATTTTATAGATCTCGTGAAGCTCGTAGCTAAGCTATAACCGCATAAGTGAAACGATCACAGGTTAAGCTATGCTTGACGCGGTTGGTCCGTAGATGGGTGACCATATTTGTCATAACGAGTTCCTCTGTGTTTCGGAAGGCACGTTAAATTGTGGGTCCCGGCTGTTTTTCCTACATCTTTGGCAGTCGTTACAGGTAGTCAGAATCTTGAAAAGTCTGGCAGCCAGTCTAACCAAGGGGTATCGTGTTGCCCAGGTAACTGGGTTGAGGAGGTCAGATAGGCAGTGGCTCCTTGTAAAGCACTGGTACTCAGCTGAAACCGGTTAGACTGGTAGCCGACCCCAACATAGTTGGGAAAAGGCTAGGCCGATGATGAGTTAATTTTATAGATCCAGTTTTTAAGTAAAGATTAACGTGTCTCTTAAACACGTATGCATTTCTTCAGAAAATAATGATGGTTTTGCATGAGATTGAAGGCTTGTTTGCAGCTTTGGTAGGACAATGGAATTTTTGAACCGTCGCAAAATCGCTGGTATGGGTTTTAGTGAAGAAAAAAGAAAGGAGAAAATTTTAGGTTCCTCAGGCAGATCAGTGCGCCAGTCGACACTCACAAAAGCATACTTTGATTACAAGATTTAAAGCCGACTGGGTATATTCATTTTATATAAAAAAATGGGAGAACGTAAAGCGTATCTTCAATAAATAAAAAGAGAAAATGAAACAAGTTTTGACCTGGGTAACTTGATTTTAACTTCCTGGCCATATCAGCGGTCATGCAATGCCACGCCTGGAGTTATAACGTTTACGGGGCATAGTAAACAACAATTACGACGCCCTCCGTATCCCCCTAACCAGTCCGAAGTCCTGTCACTTATTTTTGATGACGTAGCACGGACTGCGCATTTAAAAAGTTCCGAGGTTGATACTGATACGGCTCCAAGGTGAAACAACTGACGCTAGATCTTATTTTTTTACAGAAAATCTGCTCTCCTTCATTGACATTAGTCGGCAAAACCAGTTTCACAAAATACAAACGTGACATTATTGTTCAGGTGTACAGGTTTGATAACTTAGATTGACAAACATTGATGCTGTTAATTTCGGAATAAAAGCATATCTAATTGCCATGCAAACAGCACAATTATTACATTTTTGGACACGATATTGTTTTAAGAAACAATGTTTTTTTTTCTAATTAGGTTTGTTGTAGCTATACTAAAAGCCAGAAAAACATATGCTTGTTATTTTAGTATCACAAAACAATAGTAAATGTTTACTCGTAAGACCACTCGTAAATCAAGCAGACTATTTAAAACCACATGGTTCATAGGGTTTATTACTTGCATTTAACTACTGCTGTTGATTATGATTATTTTGTCATTGTCTTTATTAAACATAGTCACATTTTCCCTGAAGATTATTTTATTCCTTAAAGGCTGCAACGTGGAAATATTATATTCCAATATTTAAGTTGTACTTTCGTTATTTACATAAAATGTGCATAATATATCCACATTTCGCTTTAACCTTGTTAGACATAAAAACTGAAAAACTGGGCATCGTTTTTCATTAGGCTCATTTTAAAGGACAGAAATCCTAAAATAAACAAATGTCAGGAAGACACGAAGTGATATAGAAGAAGATACGCAGTTTAAGTTAGGTAGTTTAGAATGAAACATTACATACATTTAAAATTTATGCATCTATTAAATAACCTTTGCAGTATGCCAGATTTTAGTACATTTTTTAATAAAATGCCAAGCAATTTTGTGCCTTAGAATTTGATACTTGAGTCGTTTTCTCTTTTTCCGAAAATTATATTCGATGTCCTTAGCGGCATTTGGCCCCAAAAATGACTTTCTTTTTTACGAATTTATTAAAATTATCACAAATTTATCAGCGCCTCGGCTTAGAAGTTAACGTACTATAGATCTCTGTAGGTCGAAGAAGCTTGTACAAAACACATTTGTTATATCCTTGTAATACTTACAACTAGGACTCATTAAGCAATTCCTCAGTTACTAAAGCGTTTGGCTTTGGATTATAGAAACAACCAGGATTAAAATATTACCTAATTAAAAAAATGATACTGTAATACTTTAGAAAGGTAATCTTTTTCCGATGGAGATAAGGTTGAAAATTGTTCACAATTATTTATCATAACAGTCCTATCTTTAGAAGGTCATCAACGCACATGCTGTGACTTTTATTTACACAAACAGTTTTAGACATTATCTTACCAATAGTTGTGACGAGAAATGGCGTCATTTAAGAAGCATATGTAGTTTTCTGATCATGTCATTGTCAATAGGATATAAATTGTTTAAGATAATTATAACTGAGGGTAGATAAATAACACTTATAGATGAAGAAATCCATTTAACAATTGATCTATTTTCAGTCTTAAATCATGTTAGCCTTAGGGCCTTTACTCGTAAATTTCATTTGCATGTCATTATATCAGTGAATGATGCTTATAGAAGGTATTTAGATAGGTATAGGATCTACGTAGTAAAATAATTATAATATCCGTAATATTTTAATACATCAATGTTATACATCATAATATCTGTCACGTAATCAGTGCAAATACCTGATAGTATTCGGGCAAAGATTAAATATTCTGTGTACTCTGTTAAACTACACAAAGATTATAGTACTTTGCGTATTGCACTGAATCATATATTTATTTTCATCTATAAATCAAATTTGTTTTCCAAGTTAGTGAGTAGGAGTTTTTAATGTCTTTTACGAACGAACGACCTACGGCTGATCTTAACGGCTGGCTGGGGAGAAGAAAAATGTATCTCTTTAGGTTTCTTCTGTTTTTTTTAAACAAAACAGAACAGAAACATAATTCGGAAGTTATTTAGAACGAAATAAGGAGAGCAACTTGTTGTCATTGATAATTAATAGTTTGCCAGCGTCATAATTAATGCAACAAATTAGTAACAATGTCCTCACGACCAGATTCCAAATTGCTTATTAAGTCGAAAGCCGATGCTACTTTTGAGACAAGATTTTGTAATACCAAGATTATAAAATAGTCATCGAATAGGAAGATATTGGCATTTAAAAAGAAAAAATGGTAAAAGTACAAAAAGGCCATAGAAGCAAGCGGCCGTAACAACGAAACGGAAAGTAATTCTTCGCTTGGTTTCCCCTTTTCGTATTGCTTGCATAATACTCCGTAAATGCGTTAAAGATTTTACCACGACCAAATTTATCTTAGCCAATTTAACATAAAACACAACAACTAGAAAATAGAAAGCCGAGCTGAAGAGTGATTATGAATAGAGTTCAATGCAGTGAAAATATTAAACAAACGGATAACCTTAGATAACTTAAAAACAATATAAAATAATACTTAATGAGCATAAAGTTGATATACAAAAACGTTTTAATTGTTATTGTGTCTAAAAATATACAAACACTACATAATTATAATAACTTGTCCGGAGGGTAGACGAAAATTATTTTTGTTGTAACATCGACGTATGTATTGACCAGTCATGTGTTTTAATAGACATGTTTACTATCTTTAAGAGTCAGTTTTATGGCAATATTTGGAGGCTGACGTATTCAGTTAATGTATTCTGTCTGACTGTGTACGTATGAGTATTGATTTGCCTTTTTTGTCGACGGCAAAAAACCTTTTCGACGCTAAGACTGGTGTATTTCAAACAAGAAGACTGTAAAGATAACTTTGGGTAAACTGGTTTAATAAGGAAATTTGTGGATTATAGCCGTGGTGATATGTCGAAAAATACTAAAACGCGAAGTGAATTTTGCGCTAGTCACATTTCGTTATCTTTATATCAGTAATTAAATAGCAATTAGCCTTTGAATACATTCATACCAATAGGATTCAAGCTCTAAAAAAGTTATGCGCATGTATCTCAAAAGTGCAAACTTCTATATATCTTTTATTGCCAATGCGGACAATTTTTATCAAGTTTCGTTATAATCTGAATATCACCTTGAAATGAATAACAATAAAACAATTATATCTTAAGTACTTGGTCGTCTTAATTTTTCTTAACGTGCACACTAATTATCCTAATTTGTAAAGTATTCAAGGTTGCGGTAACACACAAAAAAATCGGTGTAGATAATCAAACAAGTGTTTATAAACTAATACGAATCCATAACAGTTAGATAACAAAGCAAATCAGGTTAACTGGTTACGTTCGTTTTCGTAAATTAGTTTAGAATGTTGTTTGTGTACAAGTATATGTGTATTGTGTACCCTTACAATAACTACAAGTTCTCAAATCTGTAGCAATATACTAAATCCCACCAAAAACATTAAATGTAAAAAAATGCCAAGTCTCTCGATGCAGTCTTTCCATCGTAAAAAGTTTTGAGATCTCATAGAAGCCAAGTCCTATTCAAAATATTTTGTAGTTATAAATCAACATTTAGTAATTGTATCAATAGTTTTCTTTATATTATAATTATAGTGACTTGGCAATGAGCACAAGAAGAAACAAATAAAACGGCATATTTGTAGGAGTTGAAAGTTACACACACCGCATGCGTAAACATTAATATCACAAAATTAATTTTCTTTTGGTTTATCCGTGTCGTCCCAACCGAATTTCGGCAACGGCAGTCAGTCTTAGTGTACTCTCGATTCATTTACTTTCATAAAGCGATGGCCCCGTAAGGTATTCTTAATTATTGTATTGGAGCATGTAGTCGGTAGTGACCATCATGATTCACACATAACAAATAATCTGATCACTGGTCTCGTCAGTAACATTTGCACATAATTCCAGGCATCAAGCAGCTTTTAATTTGTGCTCATTGCCAAGTCACTATAATTATAATATAAAGAAAACTATTGATACAATTACTAAATGTTGATTTATAACTACAAAATATTTTGAATAGGACTTGGCTTCTATGAGATCTCAAAACTTTTTACGATGGAAAGACTGCATCGAGAGACTTGGCATTTTTTTACATTTAATGTTTTTGGTGGGATCTCATTTATTTTTTGTAAGTGTATTTCTTTCTTTTTTTTTAGGTGTCATAATTTCTAGGACTTCAGCTACTGCTTTGCTTAGAACACATTATCTATCTCTATCTCTTTTGTTTCTTCTCTGAGACTTCGTTACTTCTAATGTAAACAAGCTTAAACTTATATATATATGCATATATATATCTACTAACTTACAAACTATAGCTAAACTAAACTAAATAACACGTAAAGTTCTCCGAATATCAATTATCACTACAATATTTTTTAGTTTCGAAATGGTTTTTCATAGACAGGTGGCGCTATCAAATGAAAATTATCGAATTATTCTGAAGTACTACTTAGACTGCGCTTTGTAACGAAACCATAGCGCGATTCAGACATGTACAACGCCATCTATCGAGCGCGCATACAATATTTATCGCAATACAATGGAGTTTTAGCTTTATTAATTTAATGAATTATGAATTTTATGTATTAATTTGTATTAATGATAGTCTGTGTATTACATTTATATTATTCTTTTCTATTCTATGTATGTATTCATCCAATTGAATAGGTACTTAAACAACGAACAAAGTTAACAATGCAGTCAAAATCCATACATAATGTTCTTGCCAAACCGCAAATATAAATATTGTTTTCTATGGCATATTATTTTTTAATGTTTTCATAATTTTTCCTTTATATGTGGCTAAGGACCTATCTTGGTGCAAAATTTGAAGTTTCTAAGTCTGCTAGAAGTACCTTAGATTTTTGATGATCTGTCAGTGAGTCAGTGAGTCAGTGAGTGACAAAATGGTGTAACTTTGATCGACCGTAACTCCTAAACCATTAATTCAATTGGCATGTAATTTCGAACTTAAGCTTGTTCTAATGCCTACTATTATTCCCCGAAAAGCTAAACTCCTAGCTTTGTCCACGTCGAAGATACAGGGGGGGCGAAACAGCCGCGAATCGCTTCGAGAAAAGATGGTACGGCCGTGCCCGTTTTGCTCGAGACTTGGCAGGGGCACTGCCGTGCCCTCAGATGTGAGGATAATCTTTGTTCGATCGCTTTAATCTCGGGAAATATAAGTCGAAACTTATAAATCTGTTTAGTAACACTATTTGGGAGAACGGTTTTAGTATTAATTTTCGTTATCCTGTAATTCTGAAAGTCATATTAATTGCAGCTGTGCAAGCGTAGCAGCGCATTAAACGAAGAACGAGGTCTCTCCCAAGACTTACATTATATTACTTAAAAGAAGTAATTGCCCTCTGGCGTGTGAAATCGGGAAGTACCGTTACTTAATAATACATCGGCATTTTTCGTTTTCTGCCTTCAACATTACGGTTCTGCCGGCATTATAAAATCTCGAGCAAAGTTGATTCCGCAGTTGGTTAAAGATTCACGTTAATTCAGATTGAAGTTTTGTTCTCTCGAGAAATCTGTTTTAACTAAAAATATGTCAAAAACATTGTAATATAATTGAGTTATTTGGGAAAAATTATAACAGTTGTGTATCATAATACCACTTTTAGAACAAGTTTCTGTCTACGCAAAACTAGTTGTACTTGTATTTCTATGACGAATAACTATCGTTTTTATTGCTTGTAGTAGTAAGTACGTTTGTGTAAGGAAATAGGTATCTACAGTTAAGGACACAGTCGACTTAACACGAGGAGTCGCACTTGGACATTGTTTTATGCATTTACACTGGACAACACACTTACGGTGTTCATTTCATGAAACAGTTATTCACGAAGAAAATTTTCTAAAGAGAAATTCTTTTGGGTTAGGCATCTCTATGAAAGCCGGATTTTTTTATTAGGAATTGACTGCAACAGCTAAGTTAAAGGGTTTTTTAGGTAAGAACTAAAACTACAGTATAACTACGAATGTATCTACGGTTATATTATGCATTAAGTATTGATTGTTTAATCGGTTCGTGGACATGTTGAAATACATATCTAGGTATCTTTTCGATAATATACCGACATGTTACTCAACACGCAATATATTAAAAACAAACGTAAAACGCGGTTCCCAGTTTTAATACAATTCATTACAAATTTCTAATCAAATCGAGTGTAATGAAAGAGCAATTTACTTTGGAAAACCTTAGTCTATGATAAGGCAGATGAAATTAATTGGTAATTAAGTTAATTGAACTGAATCCGTTTTGATAACCGTTCTCCTTAGATGAGTAATTATAATATGGCGAAGAAAATAACGATTACTTTCGACTTGAGTTACTAACGACATGGCGAGACGAATCACACACACGGTTGAAGCATGATAGCGTAGAAAGATGAAGTGGATGATTGGAAGTGAAGTTTCAGCTCTGCAGAGAAAAGGAAAATGTTCTAATACCGTAACTCTCTTAATATAAGATCAAGGAGCCAACTACCATTGTCGTTGTGGAAGACAGGCATCGCTCAACGCCAGGGTAGGCGTACCAATGGCACGCGACACAATATTTTGGGCGCGTCGCAGAATTAGGTATTTTAAGACGATCAATTTGATAGTATTTACAATTATTATTTTCCAAATAATCAGAAAGTCAAAATTATTTGATGGCACGCGAATGACCTCCATTAAACTATTTTTTAGAAAAAATGGCACGTTGATGCATAAATGTTCGCCAACCCTGCTCTACGCCGCCGTGAAGAATGCTGTTATGCTGGCGCAAAACACCTTTAAGACGGGGAGGCAGGCCGTTTGGTCTGAAGATTATAAAATGGTCATGGTTGTAAGTCAAGTAAAATCTCTGGTCTATAGTACACAATCTCAGTTTAATTACTTCAGTCAACCGAGTGCGGACCCAAGTAGTTCATAATCAGGAAAAATCGGGATACATAGACTACTCGAATACCCAGTGTTACATCCCCAAACAAGCATCGACGCACTTGCTGGAATGCCCAAAGTTTCCACACATTTGCACAGTTTAGGGCCTGCCTCGACAATGATAATGCAATTTGCTTAGCACGGTACTGGACGCATCAACTTTGAAAATCGGATCGTACCCTCTAAGAAACAGAACTACTTCAGCATTATGACTCTGTCTGAACTATATTATCACTGGTATTATTACCAGCTGAAATATTTAACTTTCACCACTATACACGCCATACACGGTTTCAGTTACGACCAAGCAGGGTTTTTATTACCTACAGCAAATATACGAGTATTATGAGAACGCCACAAATAATAGCATTATAACTCCATTTGCAATAAACACATATTTATTCACGGTAAGTAAGTACCTAGCAACTCTCAATGCAGTAGGTATATTATTTAAATTCAACATTTACAGTTAGTCACTTTTACTCATAATTTTCGGGCTTACAATATTTTTCAGAAGTTTTTTAGGTAATTACTGTAGAAGGTGTGGTGTCGGATACTAAAAAGACGCAACTTTTAACTCACGCGTATTTATAGGGATTGCCCGACTAGTTTCGCACCCAACCATCTTTAATCCTGAGCTGACGCGGCGACAGGGTCGCGAAACGGATCATCAGATACCTGTATTTATTTTACTCTAGGCTTTCGCTTTCTCCTCACTTGGATATTACTTATCGCGGCATAACGTATCCCTTCTTCTTCTTGATATGATTGCAATGAGTTAAATCGTAAAAAAATACTAAACAGTGAAGGTTACTTTCGCATTTATAACTTTAGTATTAAAACTACAGTAGTGCATTAAAAACGCAATATTGCATTGGTTATAACTTTGCGCTCGACATTGCTTCATAATTTAATAATTCCATTCAATACATGTTAGGAAACTATAAAGCCTTAATCAGTTCAATATTTTCTTATCACGCGATTTGTAGATTTCATAAGTAGACTGACAAAGTATGATGAATTATTGTTTCAAAAATTTTAATGAGTCCTATATGGACTTACAAATAAATAAAATATTTCCATTGTATTCAATTAAAGAAAGAAATTGCATGAAATAAGTACAACATTTTGGTTTAATTCAGTAGTGCTCTTTTTACAGTCAGTTTATTGATTTTAGTTATTGGGGTGTGGTAAAAAATTGCATGGGAGACCTAAATGGAAATACTACTGTCAACAAATTGGTACACATTTGTCGAGAATGTGACAGATATTGTTTGACTCAAGTTCAAGTAAATAGTTATTATAAAGTAGAAAGCAATAATAATATGTTATGAATGCTGAAGAAATTGGACCGGCTGTTGTGAGAGGATTGTCTAGCATCAGAACCCATTTGGTTAAGTAGCTTACCATAGATCTGTTTTTTAAGGTATCTCTTGAAATAGTTGTAATATTCTTTACATAAATAAAGCATCTTTGTGTAAAAGTATTATACCAAATATAAATTTTACAAAACAAAACCTGAAGCCAATAAGTTCCCCAAGAATTTATGAAACAATAAACAGTTTATGTTTGATTGGATTTTTTCAATCAAGAAAATTGATTTGTAAATAAACAATAGAAGTCTACACATGTTAAGTACAAGAGTGTAAGTTATTAGGTCAAGAGGCATGCTTGATTAATACAATGGCCGTCTTCAGAGCGGCATTGCCATGGTAAAAAGATACCTTTTATTACTGTGAACAATTTTAATGAATGTATGCTAGATACAAGCATGCAAGCAAGGAACATACAATAGTTGTAATCTTTTTACTAATATAGTAGACAATAGCATTTTGTTTTTTTTTTTATAGCGTTTTGGCAAAGTGCTTTTCTATCTACAGCACCCAATGTTGTGCAAATCACACTGCAATAATGTGTTAATAACTTTGTATTTTAATTAATTCTGATGTTATTGGGGATTGCTTTTAATGAATACACAGAAATTAAATTTCCCATTTGCAAAATCAATATGCTATCAGTAAGATACTGTTGACTAATAGTAGATAACACCTGTACACATATAATTAGGAATATTTATATTATCTGTTTAAATACTACTATACTAGGAAGAGTCTTATTGGAATTGATCTAGAAAATTATTTGTAGGTAACATTAAAGTTTCAGTGCAAATAAATACATATTATGTTACCTTGTGACCAAATAAGATAAAGTGATGGTACTGCAAAGCAGGCTTTAAATAAATATTGAAAAAAATACAACTTACTTATACAAATGACAGATAGTTCTTGCCAGGCCATTGCCAGATCCACATGGCAAAATGGCAAGAGGAACTTCTGCCAATGCCTGTTGCCAGTCCAGTCGCTCGAACATGCCATTCATGATTTCAAACAACACGCCATCGCCGCCGATTGCTAAAATTGCGCGCCAACCGTACACATTTCGCGTGCGCACAAACTCACGTGCATACTGAGCATATTTAGTAACATGGAGGTCGTAAGGTACCTCCGCCTCTTGCAGTATCGGCACCACTTTTGACTGGAACAACTCTCTCGCTTTGCCCGGACCTGATTTCGGGTTTAGAAGGACAAGTACTTTCTTATCATTAGTCGGCGGCGAATACGTAATCGGCAGACTTGCTATCAAACACTTTATGGTGGTTCTCCATTTTTGGGCTTCTCTGTTATTATCTTCGTATTTATCGAAAGACCTGAATCGCAATGTTATTGTTGTTCTCTCTCTTTTAAGAGTGCGGCGACTACGTTTCAGTATGTAAGCATAAATATATAAGTATGCACTGATATCATTTTCGTCGAGATCGCCACTGTTCTCGTCCACTACTTTGAGCTGGTTGTTACCAACGAAGGAGCTGCAGACGCAAGAGCCGGCTCCAGGGCGTCGTCTCTTACTCCTCATGCATTTACTACCAATGATATCCCGCAACAATATTGTTTGTTCCTTTGAGTTGCCGTCAGTTTCCTTTGTTAAAGTTAAACCTTTGGACGTGAGCTGAACACGAAATACGGAATTCTTCTTAGAAAGAATGTAAAATGTTTCTTCAAGATAAACAACATCTTTCGAAACAGAGTCACCCTCCCCGACGTTTGGTACGTCCTTCCCGTTCTTTTGATCCGCCATGACTGATGATATTTTTTTTATTTACTTGTCAAACGTCAACCAACAATGCAACAGCAGGCAAAATGTTGTCAACCTTAACTCATCGACGAATTGTCTTTGACTCTGAATAGTCATTTTTTATTCGCACTTCACAAATGTGTTCAATTAAAATGTCGGAAGTGGCAAATCTAGGTGAGCGAAAGAAATGCACTCACCATGGAATGGTGAATATTTTGAGGAAAAATTGAGTTAACTAAATAATGTTTTATTTACTAAATTTCAATAAACGTATATCTGGGCTTGTAAACAAAGCTTTGCACTGGTGACTGAGGTCTATATCATGTGACGGTGCATTTAAAAGTTTAGGAAAGCTAACCAAGTGTATAACACTAAGAATACACCATAGCACAAGGCTTGTCAAACTTGCTGCAGCTGGTGTTCTGTCAATCCAGTGTTGTGGCAGTATTGTCAAACTAGATAACCTCATTTTGGGTTAATCTTTGTTTATAATTGATTTATTGAGTTAATTTGACCCTTACTTATGTAGGAATACATTATAATACTTGAATTATAACAATAAAAATGTCTCACAAGATTTTAGAACTTTATAGTGGGATTGGTGGTATGCACTGTGCATGGAATGGTATGGTTACCTTACGGTTTGTTTAATATTTTTTAACGCAACACCATTACTACAAATGTTGACTTTTTACGATAAAATGAACTTGTATACTATCTTTCGAGATATCAATTCAAGTACTTGCCATACACGCGTATAATCTTATAAAATCATTTGTTTTCAGAATCGGGTTTGCAAGGAGAAATAGCAGCTGCTGTTGACATAAACACAGTAGCCAACGAAGTTTATCGGCATAATTTTCCAGAAACAACCTTGTTTTCCAAGAACATACAATCTATAACACCCAAACAAATGCAAAAGCTAAACATAGACACAATTCTTATGTCTCCACCATGTCAGCCATTTACAAGAAATGGAAAATATTTAGACGACAATGATCCCAGAACTAATTCATTTTTATACCTAATTAATATTCTAGATCAGTATCAGTAGAATACATTCTTATGGAAAATGTAAAAGGATTTGAATGTTCCACTGTGAGAAATATATTTATAAAAAAGTTGGAAGACTTAGACTTTGCTTATCAAGAATTCTTATTATGCCCATCTTCTGTAGGAGTTCCTAATTCTAGGCTTAGGTATTACTGCACTGCCAGAAGGAACACTTTATCTTGGCCTTATAAAAGAAAAAATGAAATTGTAAGTACCTTTTGCCAAACTTTTACTTTTAAATTTACTGCTGACATTACTATAAAAAAGTTCATTTTTTCAGATAACAAGCCTTCCAAAAGATTACGGAACTCCTTTCTCATTAGACAGTATTCTTGAAGATGATGTTGATGAAAAGTTCATATTGCCTGATAACAAACTGAAGCATGGGAAGGTTTTGGACATATGTTACATGGACTCAAAGAGGTCCTGTTGCTTTACAAAAGCTTACACACACTACTCTGAAGGAACTGGTTCAGTATTTACTGACAAAACCCCAGAACACGTTAAAGCATGTCAAGAAAAAGCAAACTTAAAAGAGATAGGAAGTGCAGAGTATATTGAAGCTCTAAAAGAATTAAAACTTAGGTATTTTACTCCAAAAGAAATTCTAATGCTAATGTCCTTCCCTAAATACTATACATTTCCCTCTAATATATCTCTGAAACAATGTTATAGGTTGTTAGGTAACAGTGTAAATATAAAGGTTATAAGTGAATTGTTAAAAATACTTTTTGAGTAATAAATTATTTATTTATAACATTTTTGATAACTTAATTGAATGATAATTTTACAGGTTAACTTTATTACATACAGGAAGAATATACATTTGTTTAATGTCTTATTTATTTTTAGTGTAGTAGTGTAACAGCAGGCGATAAAATATTAGGAGTTTTTCTAGCCTTTCTTCCATTCTTTCTTCTTCATTCCTAGCCTTTTTTCTATTATACCACAAACTTTTTCATGATGTTTCTATCAAAATTTCATCAAATACAATATTTCAGAACCAGAACAGCAAAACAGTATTGCAAAAAAGGGTTTTTAGAAACAGATTAATTAGTTATTTATTATCAACTGTCATTTACCTGTATTTACTTCAGTAATTAGGCACTTAGAAACAATTTCAACATAGGAAATGTCAATATATTTGGCAAATAATTAATTCAAGAGCAGTCTTGAACTTCTCTGAATCACTCTGACATAGAATAACTTACTTAAAAACATACATTACAGATTATTCAAGTTTGGATTACCTATGCAAAAATACGATACTTTGTAGCTGTTGGCAAATAACTTTAAATACACATGCAGAAAGATACATTCTCATACTTACACAAATGAAATATGAAGAGCAAACCAACTGTGCAAGAAATACAGTGAATATTTGCTCATTTCCCTTTAAATCATTAAAAGAGACCTTTACTACTTTTTGTTACTATTAATGTGCCTGCCCTATAGATTCTTACACAGCCAAAGAGACCTGAAAACAACCTATATAAGTTATTTGCCAAAAGCTATATAAAGTTAATACAAATTACTTAATATTAAATCACTATCCTTTTGCAGTGCTTCCACAGTCGAGTGTCAATTAATCATAATTGTTAGATGACCTCCAATTCAAAATAGGCCAGCATTGGCACCACATTTTAACAAAGAACCTTCTTAATCAAATAGCTCCATTGCTGAGTACTTGTCTCGCACGTCGTTTCGCTCGATAATTTAAAACTCGTAGTCGTAACATTACAGCCATTGAGGAAGCTGCTCCAATGACGAAAGACCAGATTGTAAACTTCCAATAAGCCCTCTCCTCCAAATACGCCACTCGGTCACAACTGTAGTAAGAAAATTTAAATAACCAGTCATAAAAATAACTCAAAAATTGTATTTTAAGAATTAATAGTAAAATAGAAGACAAAAAAAAAATAACATAAAAATCTTTAAGCTAATATTCTTAGCATGTAATATACATGTTGTAAGTAAAGTTTTAGGTTGAAAATATTGATAACATACCTTCTTGTAACTGTCTCCCCATTTTCACATTTCAATATTTCTTTGAAACTTGTGTGAATGCAAACACCTATGCTCTTACTTCTGATTTCAAAGTCTGAAAAATAGGGTTGTACATATAATTTATTATGATTAATACAACAAGCACTGGACATAAAAGTACAAAACTTATTTATTTGAAAGAATATTGTTACAATAAGTGTTAACTTAGAAAAGGTCAATCATGTTTATCTTTCAAATATTCTGCCGTTTTCAGCAACAAAATATAGTCCAAAAAAAAATAAGAAGTTATTGTATTGCAAACTGTGATGTAAAGAATTGTAAATCTGTTTTTTTTTTATAATTATTAAGCTGCATAAAATATGTTGTTTCTAAGCCACATATGTAAGTAGAGAAGTTCAAAATTTGTTGTTTAAGTAGTTGTCTAATGAATACAGAGAATACCATTTCGGAGTTGAGAAAGCTTTGTTCTAAACATTGTAATAAGTAAATAACAAATTCTTTCGAATTAAGTTCCTCAAAGTTTATAAAAACTTACACAGCAAAAAGTATGCTTTCTTTTTATACCACTCAAAATATCCATCATGTCATGAGTGGCGCCTGGACCAAAGATTCCCTGAAGATATGTTAGACTATAAGGGTCCCTAAAAGTTAATATGAACTCTGTGTTTACCTGAACAAGGATGACATTCACTAATAATAGAGTAAGGCTGATGCATCCAACAAGTTGAGTTATTTTCTGTAGGAAATGTCTTGTTCTTCATTTTATGACTGCCTGATAAAGAGTCTGCTAGCTGAGACTCTAATATCAGCACCACTATTGTCAAACTGAAATGTAAAATATTATCATAAAATTTAATAATCTATTGAGCTTATATAAATCTTACCATAGTTGGTGTAATGATGAAAAGATGATGTAATGTTTAGATTATTTAACATTACTTTATTATATTTTTTTCTAGGGATTTTAAGCAGTGTGGTGCTATAGTTACACCCCTACATTATTCATTGGACATTTTCATTAAACATTGTTTTGTAGTAAGATAACATTCAAAGTAGATGGCTATATACTTTTATTACAGAAGATCATCTGATTAAAAAATACTTCAGTAGCTATGGGTACAACGTTTACATCAAATGGTCAGTGGGTCATCTTTAATAATTACATATAACAAATAATTAATACAAAGCTTAGATCTTGCAGAAGTCAATGTTTTGGTACTTACATTCCTAAACATACGGTTCCAAATAACATACATCGTTTTGAACAAGTTTCAATCATTTTAGTTTCGTTTTGTTTTCTGTTTCAATGTAATTCAGATGTCTTCTATTTATTGGGCATTCCAAAACAGATATTAATCATAATATAACACCAGAATCAGAAAAGTAAAATGAAGATAGTCCTAATTATTCACCTGCTTCTGACGTACGTGACAGTGTTGACACTGAGTTACTGACAGTTGTCAAAAAATGTTTTGAATTTCATTTCACAAACCCTGCTCGGGTCTCTTCGTCAGTGATCAATCAGTACGAAAAGAAGTATAGATTAGATTAGAATATTCTCTATTGTACACCATGGAATTACTGAAGTGATTCTTAATACATACAATGGCGGTCTTATTGCCATATAATATAGTTATCAATCAAATTATTCTAACGTCTAGTGCTACTCTGCGGCTGGTTCAAACGGTTTAATAACAATCTTATGTTTTTTTTTGGTTAGTTAGGTTTAGGTTTTTTTTTCTACTCACAGAGACGATTTATTTTTGATGAACCTAAAAATAATCTAGTATCAAAAACTTAATTATAAAATCGTGTTCAATTATAGTATACTTTGACGTCACGTTAGATTGATTGCTTGTAAATTTTTTTTAGAAATCGACTAATCGTGGGCTATTTATAATTTATATAGTTTTATCTTCAAGCTCTATTTTGAAACGGTTTGGTTGGTGATGTTGGTCACACACAACTACAAGTCGAAGGCGCCATGTTTATTGAAAACGTAACGTAAACGGAAAGAGAGTTGGCTGATTTTTTTTTTAAATAACTATAGCGAAAGTGCGATGTTATTTACTTAAGTTTGTATTCTCATTCGTAATAAGAAAAGTTTCGTGAGTCTTACTTCTAGTTTTATCATTAAAACATAAAATATGGCTATGCCATCAGAACACCCTCGTAATTTTCGTCTTTTTGTGACCGATGTAGACGGTGAGGGCCATTTTCTTAGGATTAGCGGGCAAGTTGATCATCAAGCTTCATTGATGATAGAGAGTTTATTCGATGCCGCCCGAGCAAATCTAGAAAAAGGCGTAGGAGCAGTTCCACCGGCCGCTATTCATGAAGGTGCCATTTGTGCCGCCAAATACAAAGATGGTACTTACTACAGAGCAAAAGTAATAAATACAGCTAGTCTAAGCAACGGCTTAGTTGGCGTGCACTTCATCGACTATGGAAACAAAGATATGATTTCGTTGAGCGCTATACGTTTCTTCGACAACTACGACCCCTTGTTCTTGCAGCTACGCGGTCAAGCCACTGACTATTATTTATCTGGAGTCATGAATCCGTCCGGAAGGTGGGAGGAGCCGCATCTATTAAAACTTCAGAGCCTGCTCTGTTACGCAGAATATTCGGCAACAGTCGAGGCGCAAACTCGTACGTCTACTATTATATCTATTCAATTTAAAGGCACTGATTTATCAACACATCTTTTGTCGATTCGGTTTGGTGTAGCTATACCATTAGCGAAGCAAGAAGTGCTTCTACTTCAACTTTCAAGTGACAATCAGCAAGCTGCTCACAGGCCGCCTAGTTTCGTGTCGGAACAACCAAATTTTCCTGAACATGTACCGTTTTTATTAAACCAGAACTTTCCATCGAACCCTGCATCCACAATGCGTCTGCAGCAAAATGTTTCTTTGCCTTTTAATGGGAGCATACCAATGACTCCATCTCTGATTGGCCAACGCCTGTTAGTGAACAAGGCTTCTAGAAATCCAGGAAACCTCAGAGCACCATCACGTCAACCTCAACATGCTCCAGAGAACTCAATAGTGAACACTGCAGCACCTCCACCACCCATAGCTGTTGCAAATAAACCAGCTTCTCCAAAAAAATCAACAACTTTTAAAAGTAGACTTTTGGAAATAAATTCTCATCATAAAGTGTTTATCTCATCTGCTGATGATGGTCCAGAACTGTTTGCAGTACAGCTTGTAAATGATGCTAATAAGCTGCAGGATATGATGGATGATATTAATAAGCGACCTCACAGCAGTTTGACAGAGCCACCCATGATTGGCACAGTGTGCCTTGGCAGGATGTCTGGTGACCGTGTAATATGCAGAGCTATAGTTATGAATCTATCTGGATCCCAATGTAAGCTGTTCTTTGTTGACTTTGGTGACACAGACATGGTGTCATACTATGACATTTTTGATATACCTGAGGAGTTTGTTAAGCCTAATGTGTTTGCTATGAGATTTTGTTTGTCTGGTGTTAAAAAATTGGAGAAAGGACCACATTTAAATGAGACATTCAAGCAGTTGGTGAATGGGAAGATAATGACATTGAAAGTGGTGGCACCAGAGGGCCCTCCACTGATACAATATGGAGAATTGTATTTGGACAATAAGAATGTTTTGGACTTGCTGATGGCAAACATGAAGGATAAGTTGCAGTTCAAGTGGATTGAAATGCTGCCCCTGAATACCAGGAAGTCAGTTCTTGTTTCATATGTAGATAGCTGCATTAAGTTCTATGTGCAACTGTCCGATAAGATAGATGACTTGAATGCTGTGATGGAAGCCGTCAGAACTCACTGTGAGAACAGTTCTTCCCCTGGAGAGCTACCAGTCGGGGCAGCATGCTGTGCCCGGTTCCCTGATGACAATAACTGGTACAGAGCGAGGGTTAGGGACAACAGGGGAAATAAAGTGGTTGTAACTTACGTAGACTACGGGAATGAGCAGGAAGTGGATGTTTCTGACCTGAGGACTATCACTCCAGAATTAATTAAACTGCCAGCACAAGCACTAAAGTGTGCTCTGAAGGTGAGTTTTGTATCAAATAATTTAACTATTGCCTAATACTTTTAAGAAACTTTTAAATTATTTTCTTATCCTAAAAAGAACTGGTTATTTAATAAAATAATGATATTAATTATATAATTAATTTTAAATGTGGGACAGTAGGTATAATTTTCTTAGCTCAGCGTAAAAATGTTTCTAATAAGATTTTAATTAGAATAAATTACTTCACATTTATTTCTAATCTAGATGTTAGATGTTTCTTATTGTTTTCCTACAGGGTTTTGAAAACAGACCAGTGGAGACAAAGACTTCTAACCAACTGGAAATGCTGGCTTTAGAGAAGACTTTGACTGCAACTATTGTTGGCATACTGTCCAGTACCATGATTGTGTCATTAATAGATGAGACTGTCAACCCACCTCTAGATGTAGCCAGAAGGATGAACCAGTTGTCACAGCCAAGAAGTTCACATGAGGTCAGTTTTATTTTATTGCTAGTAGAAACAGTATGTACGACACGTTACACCTTAACCAAGTAGTGCTACTTGTCATAGTGTGTTCTAGAATTATTAATTTGTCGAAACCAAAAAGACTAGTTTATTCACCTCATTGTACTAAACAGAAACAATGCAATTCTTTTGAAAACTATCCAAGTTTTACTATTAATAACCTGTATAAAATCCCAAATAATTTAAAAAGAAATGTGCACTAAAAATACTTAAATACACAAGAATTTGACCTTGAAATTTTCTCTTTCGAAATGAAATAAGTCGGTTTAAACACGTTATTTGTTAAACTTCCTCAATACGGCGCAACTGAAGTGAAAACAGTACACATTCAGCCAATACGTGTTATAACAGAGAAACTCTATGCACGTTACTTTCAATGTTTAGTCTACCTGGATTATGCGTGAATGGTCTTCATATCTGTAAATAAATAACAAGATATTTGATGTGTTATCAACTTTCTTATGCCTCTTATCAACGCCAGCTCTAACATTAACAATTTAATTAGAATGACCTCAGCAAAATTGCATTGTTTTGACTTCATAGTTTAGTTATATGGATCGGATTTATCAACATAATGATTCATATTCATATAATCAATAGTGAGTCATTGTCTGGGCCCGATTGCCTAATGTAGGTGTTAAGACTTCAACTATTAGAAAGTGCAGGCTAACCGTAAAATTGTTTGCGATTATTGCGACGTTGCATTTTACGAACTGAATATTTTTGTGAAACGAAATTTTTTTTTATGGATCTCGTTCGGTACTATTTGAGTTAATTAAAAATAGACTACAAAACATTTTTTTGCAAGTACTTTCATAAGGCGTATACTGATAAGTCTAGTAGTATTCAACATAAAACGATCATTAAAAGGACGAAAAAGAAATAAAAAAAACCACACATTTGTACACAGATAAAAGCAACCACACCCGTCCGTAAAGACGCACCAGAAAGCTTCAGTTCACCGGAGAGCGTGTCCGATGACGGCAAGAAGAAGAGCTTCAGAAGGGAAAAGAGCTTCAAAGAAGACAAGAGACCTCCTAGAGAAGGCAACGAGGACTTCCCACAAAGAGGGGGCAGCTTCCGCGGCAGGTAGGATTTTCTGACAACAGTTATTATAATAATAGTAGGTTCACTCACTTAACCGTGATATATGCAACAAGTGTAACTTGGCTAGAAGCTAGGTGTATCCTGAACTTTTTTCTACACACTTTTATTTGAAGTTTGGAGATTGTCTTACACCCAATGACATAAATCGTGCCACAGCCGATTTTAGTATCCAAGATCCCGTGTTCTAATGTTCACTTAACTTCTTAACTATTTCATCATGTTTAAGAGTTGATTATTCACCAATGAAAAAGAATGTAAAAGATCTTTCATTTTAAACTATGCTAGAAAACTTAAATTGGCCGTATCGACCGTGGTTCTGAAAACAACCAAGAAACAAGGCGACTCTAACATACAGGGCAAAGTAACGAAATATTACACTATATCTTTTCTACTCGTCTATTGTTCAGAGCTTATAGGCATATAACATTTTAGAATTCATGCCTCCATTAGTTCATTACTAAGCTAAAAGTTTTAAAGTACCATTAATCATAGTAAATTATTGGGTAGTACGATTGATATAATTATAGGTAAGTGCCACTCAGAACACTACGGATTTGTTGTTCCGTAATAAAAATAAGAACAAGTTCTATGTGGTGAGATACTTTGAGACGTAGAACCCCGTCTCGTTTAAACATTTATTATACTAGCTGACCTGAACTTAGTTGAGCAGTAGTTTTAGGGTTAAAGCGTATGACACTCGCAAATAACGAAGGTTTTGACTGGAAAGGAATTTTCAAAATTGTTTCAGTAGATTTTGAGATTTGAGATATACCTCATGCAACGTATATTTCATTTTGATATTAGTATAGTAAAATAGTGGCCAGAATTATCGAAAGAAAAGAAGTTTGGAAGAAAAAGGGGAGCCTTTACCACGCACTAGGTTTAAAAAAAAAACAGAGACCGCATTAAAATATACCTAATAGTAAAGATTCAAAATAACATTCAATACATTATTCTCCAGGTTTCTTCCCCTTCATAATATTTCTTTATGTGATTACGTATCAGTTACCTATAAGAGCTTATCTCTGACCTACACAGCTGCAATTGTAAACATTTCGTTTTGAACACTCGACACTTTTTATTTACGTAGTTTTACTTCCTCTAAAAAAATTGAGTGAGTCAGTCGATACTTGATATAGTAAGATAAGTCGTAACTTGATAAAAAATATTAAAGGACTCCTTGAATATTTGTTATCATAAAAATCAATGTGGTATCTGAATATGAGATGAATTTTGGGAATAAGGAATTTTGTAGCTGACGTCAAATAATTTTACTTTTGATTCTTTTTATTCTAGCGATAACAACACTAAGCGTGATACTTTAACTTGGTACACTTTCGCGATAATGTAACAGTGTACAGGTATATGTGTGATACATAAATCAAAATGAATGTCATAACAAAAAGGAAAAGTTGATCGCGTTTTCTCGTAAATAACTTGTAACTGTGTTTTTAATCGATTTTATGGCGGAGTTACCATGAGATATGAATGGCGAGTAATAATTTTGTTATGCGTATATCTGGTGATAACTTAGTCGATGCCGGCTCCCAACTGAGTTGAATAAGATGACCCGTTTCCACTGCTTCGGACGGTATTTTTGGGTTAAGATAACGTTTTTTTACCAGTTTAGTAGATATACAGAGATTACCCTTCGAAGTCAAAAACTTTACCTCTTAAAAAATACTTGGTGTGATGAATAAACGAATAATGCTAAACGTATTGTAGCATTTTCGTCGGATTCTATTGAGGCCGGTATTCCTTTTCATAACAGGGCTAAGGACGAATTGCAGTTTCTAATTAAGTACCGATACTAAGTGGATTTTTAACTGCTTTAACGTTTATAAATATTTTTAACTAAATCATTGGTTTGCGTGATGTGTTAGACCGCACCTTTCGACTATTGAAGTTACGTAGTTAGCAAATAATATTTTTGCAAGTTACGTGCAACGCTAAATTTGAATTGTATAAAATACCTATTAAAATAACAGTAGTAAAAATTATATAATTTCTAATTACAATGAGCATATTTACGTAAAACGTTAAATTTTACTTAAACTGTTTTGAAGAGTATGTTATGATTGTGACGTAAACTGTATAATTAAAAGGAAAAGCTGAGCTTGCTATGTTGGTAGCCTGCACGAGTTAGTTTACAGTATGTGTGTCAGAGCCACCGCTGATGCGTCGGCATAAATAGAACAGTTACTATACCTCTATCATTAACGTGATAATGTTCTTAACTAAATCCAAACATGACAGCTTTGAATCGAGATAAAAATATCGAGTAACCATAGTCTATGCAGTCTTACACTGTACGCAATTGGAGTTTTTATTTTTCAACAAAAAAAGTAATAATAGATACCTGAGTCATGGACGGAATGACCTTCGTCTCGGTTCTTTGAACCTACGAGTTAGTTGAAACGAGTCTAGCTACGAATATGTATAGGTAAACGTATTTAGAGATTATAAATGATTTATTTGTTAATAAGTGGTTGTTGTGTATTTTTTAGTGTGTGCTATATGTTTGTAACACGTGGTTTTGTAATTCTGTGCGCAGAGACAACAAAGAAAGCTTCGATCGGGCTGGACCGGGCCGGCATAGTGAGAAATTTGGCGGTAGACCGGACCGCGGCGATCGGTAAGTTAAAAATTACTATATTACAACAAACTAGATCCAATACAACAGTCAGATCAGTGATTCCTTGCTAGTTTACACGCATTATATTGTGAACATTATATCTTAGTGTCAAAGAAGTCGGGGAGAAAAATCGAGTTTGCGTTCTACCTTCTCCTAAAATAAATTCTGCAAAAACTACCTAACCAATTAGAATCTTATAAAGCTACTATTATATAAGAATTACGCTTATAATGTTGCGTATTAAGTATAAGACTGTAAATAAAATTCAGGTTGAGTCATTAAATTGCGCTAACAAATAACAATAGAAAGAAAGGTGCGTATTAATTACACTCGACGCCATGTTATGCAGTTGTCGACAGCGCGGCGTGACGCGACTATTATTCCCTGTGAGAGAATGAACTTTGTATAGATTTATCTAAATGCCTGTGTGTGTGCATCTAAATGCTAAAACAGGATTTAGTATCATGATAAGAGAAACTATGTATGATCCATAATACATCTGCGTACTTAACCTTAAAGTGAATTTACGCATATACTTATGGATTAAGAACTACTTTAGGCTGTTTAATATTCATCCTTTTATATAGCCATCTCTTTGTAACTTTTACTGGAGTTATAAGAGCAGTTAGTTTTCAATATTGTGTAGGTTATACCTGGTTATACCATGGTTAATGCTATTCTTAATAAGGGTTGCGTGGTTGTGCTGAATTAGAAGCGTCCAATGAGAGTAGAAGAGTAAAGTTGTAGGCCGTCATACCGAATATATTATCTTAATAATAATTATTGTTATAAATTTTAAAGCTGAAGTGTTTTTTTTGTATGCTCTAGTCTCAGGCACTACTGGTCCGATTTTATTTAACGGACTATTAAACGAAGTTAGGGTAACTTCGTTTAATAGTCCTAAATATTTTAATTTTGGTAAATAACTTAGGTGATAATATTATTTAACATAACTCTACTGCAATAATTATAGTTGTAGCGCGATAGCGAGCCCGGTTGTTGAATTTGTAATACAATTAAATTAGTTAAAATAATTTGCTTTAACTTCCATGTCACAATAACTCTAAAACCATTAATCCGATTTAAGAATCCTACATCTTCACAACTACGACGACGAATGTACTTAGTGCTATTAGTGTGCAATACCTGTATAATATAATAAAGGGCGTATCTGTAACTCTTCTCAGTGGCCATAACTGGTTTTACCCTGCACTGAATCAGGGTTCCCCCTCAATCCAGTAAGGGTAAAACCAGGTTCATGTAAATATAAACAAGAACAGTATATGTAACAGTGCTTTATTCACTCTTCGGTATTTCTCCGTTCAATAAAACACGTCTCGCTGAGATGAATGCATATTAATATGTATGGCTAAAGAGAAATTGTCAGCACAAAAACTGTTCGCGCTAGCGACGAAACGAATGTTTATTCTCATTAGAAATACCTTTGCCGTTCGTTATTATAATTATTTCGTAATGATCTATTTTACTGTTAGAAAAATGCTCTTTTTTTGTTACGAATTATAAAATGCCAATAAATAATTTCCAATGTTTGTTTTATCCAGACCACACAATGACAGAAGAGGAGGAGGGCCACCTCGCGAGAACAATGCTCCTCCACAATCCGTTGGTGATGACGAGTGGGAAGACCCGCCCGCGCAACCCGCTTTCCAACCTCCGCCAAACAGGCACAACTACAGGGAGAGAGATGGCAACCCAAGGGACAGAGATAATAATCCTAGAGAACGCGATAACAATCCAAGAGACCGAGAAAACAACCCGAGAGACAGGTATGTAACTCCAAACATGTCTAAACACTATCCAAAATTAAAGAGAAAATACCCAGTAAACTCATTGAAAGCACTCCTTACGATTTCGATTATTTTAGACTCTCATTACCAACTAAAGTGCCAATTTACAATTCACACGTAATTCACAAAAAAACTGAACTCGTAGTTTATTCAACGCGCAACTTTCTCCGATGCAATGCGCTAGCTACAGTTACTTGGTACGAATTAGGCTGTTTTATAAAACAGTTGCAATGATTCGACAGAAGAAAGCCTAGGTCGGAACATCACGATAAAGGGCAGAAACCTGTTTGGAAGAAAGACTCGGGCGGGGTCGGTAAGAGGCTAAGGCAGGCTGCGGAGGCCGCCTCTCTCGACGCTCAAAACGCCCACCCTAAGGGCTCCGTACAGGATAGACTGAAACGGTACTGTGGTGTATGTAACCCAACACATCACACGCTGATGCCAATGATTTTGTTTCGCTTTCCACCGACATTAATGCTTTATCTTACTGTTTACGGTTTCATAATAACACTAACAATACATTACTTTTGTTTGTATCAAGTAACATTTAACGTTGATCGGCCTACAGTTATATCGCTGCACGTTAGATTGCGCGATACTGAGCAATTATAAAGTAAAGCATTATTGTTTGAATCAGCGTCGATCTCGTTGTCTCGCCCTATTTGCTTGTCACGCTTGGTTTGCGTCGCACATTCGTATCGGCGTTTTTAATACGTTGCATATCTGTTGCCTCTTGTTTGTAACATTCCATTGCACACTGGTGTCTTACAGTGTTGTAAGTTTTCATTTCAGCATATTATTTACCGCCTTTGTCATTTCTATTGAAATATTTTTGTAGTTTCACAGCATTTTTTCTGGTTTTTGTGTCACAATAGTTTGGCTTGTGGTTTTATGTTTTCAGCACTTTTTAATATTATTTTTGTAAATTTTGTGTTTTCTGCTATTATTAAAAACATAATATAGTTTAACAAGTTTTGTCGTTATTAATAAAATTAATTGATATATTAAACATAATATAAACTCTCAGTGTCTCAAAAGCACCCACAACGTAATACAAAACAAGAGACGTGTATAGAAGGTTGAATTTAAATATCATACCCATAACTACCGCCGTGGTTGTTCGATGCATCGAGGGTTTTTATATATCAATTTAACTAAGAAACATTTCATTTAATAGTAATATTCCATCTTCTTTAAAAATATTTTACTTTACAGGGAAAATAGGTATAATCAACATGACGATCGAGAAGAAAGACGGAATGATGACTGGGGACATAAATCCGGGCGAGAAAACCGTTTCGAACGCTCTGATCGTCCCGATCGGCCCGATCGACGCGACAACCGCGGCGACAGGCGCGACAACTGGGGAGACAAGAAAGAGAACTTCCACCAGAAGAAAGAGTTCCGTACTGACAGACCGCCACGGAGCAACTTCTCCCCCAGAGACCGAGCAGAGCGGTCATTCGGATCAGACGACAGGAAATCTGACAAGAGCTTCAGATCTCAAGACGGCGATAGAGAGAACATGGGCCGAGCCCCGCCTTACAAGAGCCGCAGTAAGTTTACTCAGGTCCAATATAAGGAGCTGCCCGATCCCGTGCCCTTGACAACACAGTTCGTTGAACCCACTGTAGAAATTGGCGCTCAGCACGAAGTATCTGTCACCTGGATTATATCCCCCGACAGCTTCTACACCCAGATCATGTCGTTACAACCTAAATTCCTTGAGATGATGCACAAGATACCTGAGTTGTATAAAGGTGTGAAGTCATACACTGGTGATGTCCCCGTCGGGGGGTCAGTGCTAGCTCGCTATCCTGTTGATGGCGTGCTGTACCGGGCGACCATAGTATGCGTACAACCATTCTCGAAATTCATTGTTCGGTACGTCGACTTCGGAAATAAACAACTCGTCGATGCGAAAGACATTTGGCAGTTAGACAGACAGTTAATGGACTTACCTAAGATGGCTGTCCACTGTTCATTGGTTGGGGTAATGCCTATGGATGGTGAATGGAAGGCTGATCCCGAGATTGACTTGTGTTTCAACGCGCCGCGGTACCAGTGCGTGTTCCAAGAGTTTGTTGAGGAGCAGTACAAGGTGTCGCTGTGGAATAACGGCGCTAGTGTAGTCGACATGCTGGTTGAGAAACAGCTGGCCAAGCTATCTGAACATCAGACTTCTGTTACCTTGAAAGGTTAGTTTTTTTTTACTGATAGATGTGTATTCTTTTTTTGATGGCTGCTTATTTACGTCTTGCAATTGAAGAAATATGAAGAAAAAGGGAAATATCGTTCAAATATTTAACATCTACATATTTGTCAAAGCCTACTTTAGCCTACCTCCTCACAGTATAATGTGTAAATTGGAACAAAGTTTTCATAACATCTTCATTTTGTTCATTCAGATGAAGCTATCGACCTGACGATAATAGTTGGCCAGCAGATCCTATGTAAAGTCACTCATGTGGAATCCTATGAGAAGTTCTTTGTGCAACTGGACTTGGAGAAGGCGGCGCTTGTGGAGGAGGCTATCGCCAACTTTGACACCAACAAAGTGAGTGTAACAAAACGTTTTCGATGCACCCTCGGATACATACATCCTGTCTAAATTTGGCTGTGTGAATTTCAAATACCTTGGATTTTTAGAGGTGTTATTTTTCATAGAGAGCTTTCAAAATTGTACTACATTGGAAAAGCTTCTGAGATGTAACTATTATACCCAATTATCACTATTTTTCTTGTAAGGTCTAATTACAAAAACAATGTTAAAGGCATTGAGAAATTTTAGTTACAAACTAAGTGTAGTTACATATAATAATGCTGTATGATATCCCACAGTTAACTCCACTGAACGCAGAAAGCTTAGCTGACGGTATCCACTGCACGTTAAAACACGACGGTAAAATATATCGCGCAATATTGTTGGAAGTAGCCGATACAGCCAACATTAAAGCTGTTTTGCCAGACTACGGCATGACTATCACTACAGCTTTAGACAAGGTTAGTAATGAAACATAATAATATTGGTAACTTTGTTGTATTTAAGTTTTGTAATATGGATTAAATAATAATCCATGTTAATGTTTGAAATCGACGTCACTTATTGGTCACCTATTTTGAGCTTTTCTATATTTAAAAAAAAAAAATTATATTTTAAAAATATTGCTTGACTTTAGAGATTGAATAATTAGCAAGGGCAATTTAATGTGCTCTGTTCATCAAATTGTTAGGCGATTTCAGAGATTTTCTAAGCCTAAATTTTGAAGGACTCGGGCTTTGTACAAGTTGAAACTATACTGAAATAAATATCTATATTTCCAGCTCATGATACTACCAACAGAACTGAGTGTATATTACTACCAATCATTGGAGTGCTCCCTTAACAACTACACAGCTGAATCTAAAACATTGATAAGTCTTGAAGATCTGAAGAGCAAGCTGACTGGCAATAAAGTCATTATCTATATCAACTTTGTAGATGGCATCAGGTAATCATTACATCATTATAAATTTTGAAACTTTGTTTGTGAGTTAAATGTATGTTATAGACAAACCAATTGATTTTTAACGCGTTTTCTCACTTGAAAAAATATATGTACCTTCCTTAAGTAAATGAAAGAGTCTCAGTCCAACAGTGGGCAGCATGGTCTAATAAAAAACAAGATTTGACAATACTATCAGACTATCAACTTATAAAACAATTTTTGTTTCAGCTTGGTATCAACTCTATACGACAGTATCACCGGCCAAAAGATCGCTATATTCGAACCCGATGAGGGCGCGTACGATGAAGTCGTCCAACTGTGCATGAGATCAGTCTTTAACTACAACTTCGGCCTAGCATACATATCCCATGCAGAAAACCTGAACGAGTTCTACCTGCAGAAATCTACAGATGGAGACAGGATCGCCATCTTGCTAGACGAACTTTATAAATTCTATGAAGAGGGTATGAAAACATTTTCAAATTAATTTGAAATAATTGTATTTAATGTATGCTGAATGTTTGTAACACATCTTGTATCTTTCGCAGGTACTCCTAAGCCTCTTACTAGTTTCGAAGAAGAAAGCATATGTGTGGCTCACTCAGCAGATGGTAACTGGTACCGCGCAACAATTCTCAGCGCCGAAGATACTCAGGTCAAAGTCCAGTACACTGACTATGGTAACACAGAAACATTACCTAAAGAATCTCTCAAAATATTAGATCCTAAATTCTTCGAACCCTGCGCTCTCGCCCTAGTAGCTAGCTTAGGTCTCGTAGCTCTTCAAGACGACGCTCTCGCCAAACTAAAGGAATGGACCAATGAAAAGGAAGTCCAAGTAACATTGGCCTTCGGTACTGACGGTTGGCTCGCAAGCTTGCATTTAGACGGCGTTGACCTTTCTATGAAACTCGTCAACGAAAAGTTAGCTACACCGCAAATCATGTCCAATGAGGAACAAAAAGTTGAAGAACCAGTTGCAGAACCAATTTCATTGCCTGAAGGCTGCACACAAGTGTACATAAGCCACATAGATACACCTGGACACTTCTGGTTGCAAATGGCTGACAAAGTTGACAAGATTGAAGAAATACAGAGTGAGCTTCAATCTAATGCTGACTCGTATGCCGATATTGATGTACGCGAATTAGGTACAATTTGTGCAGCGAAATATTTGGCTGATGATTTGTGGTACCGAGCTGAAATCCTTGACTCTGATTCCGATATAACAACGGTCCGTTTCATCGATTATGGAAATACGGATGTGCTAGACAACCAGCCAGGTTTGATAAAGGTTCTGCCAGATCATTTGAAGGAAATTGAACGCTATGCCGTCAAGACTAGCGTTAACGCCGTGCCTACCGGCACAGGACAGTGGTCGGAGCCCTCTTCTGACTATTTCACACAGCTTGTCGGTGATTTGGCTAACCCTGTAGATGCTTTAATTGTACTTAAGGATGTGACAACCTACGTCGACATCTATGTCAACGGACAGAACCTGACCGACAAATTAGTTTCAGAAGGTCATGCAAGCAGGTCTGAAGAAACCGATTGCGGTGACTTGCCGTCTTGCTTCGCTAGTCATGTTAACTCGCCTTCTGAGTTTTGGATACAATTAGAAACAGCAACATCTGAATTGCAAGCAATGGAAGCCGCTATGGTTGACGCCGAAAACTTCCCAGAACTGACAGACAAGGAGGAAGGTGTGATATGCGCGGCTAAGTACCCAGAAGATGGTGCTTGGTACAGGGCGCAGGTCATCGTCGACGGCTCAGAGGGAACCGAAGTGCTGTTTATGGATTACGGCAACGCATCTATCGCCAACGAATTAAGAAGTCTTCCAGATGAACTTAAAGTTAAACCCGCTCTTTCAAGAAAATGTGCCTTACAAAAAGCACGTGATATTAAATGGTCGCGTAAGTCTGAAATCAAGTTTAACGAACTGGCAGCTGAAGGAGCCACTATATTTAATGTGCAGTTTATTGCGTCAGGTGATATATCTATTGTAGAGTTATACCATGAGGGTAAATCTGTAACTGAAGAATTAGTAGGCCTCTGCGAAGAATCGCCGGCTGAGAGACCAACACCAATTGGACAAGATTTACTTAGCAATGGCAAAATCTGCTACGTCAATAGTTTGGAGGAGTTTTATGTTCATTTTGACTCGGCGACGTCCGAGCTGGATAAGGTTACTGTCAGGATGAACGACGCTCCTGAGTTCGAACCTGCTTCTGAACTGAAGGTTGGTGCACTTTGCGCTGCATTTTGGGCAGAAGATGAACAGTGGTACAGGGCCAGAGTGTTGGAATTTTGTGATGGAGGCTACCATGTGCAGTTTGTTGACTATGGAAACAAAGCCAAATGCGAGGAATTTAGACAGTTGCCTGAAGATCTTGCGGCAATTGAACCATTGTCGAAATGCTGCCGCTTGTCCACCGTATTCAGTGACGAAGTGCTACATGAAGGTGCCAAAAATAAACTTGATGAGCTCACTATAGAAGACACAACATTCCAGATTGAATTATTAGATAGTACAAAAGATCCTATTCTTGTCAAACTGTTAGTAAATGGTCAAGATTTTATTTCCCTAGTCTCACCTGACAACATGCTCAAAAAGGAGGAATCTTTGATTAGCAAAGCAGCTGACTCAACTGTGGAAACTGCTAACGAACACTCTGAACTTAATACGTCACAAGCAGACCTTGACGAAAGCATGGAGAGCAACCACACTGTCATTGAGAACAAATCCTTTGAGACGAAATCTGATGACTTAGCTGAGAAGGATGAAGTATCTGTTGAAAGTCCCGCAAAAGATTGCTCTACGGAAACTATCGGAAACACCGACCAGACTTTACAGTCATCCGATCACGACGAATCTAAAGATTCTATTAGCACAGAAACTGAAAATATTAGCACTGAAGAGGCCACTCTAGAAACGAGTTCAGAAAAAGAAAAAGTTACAGAAAATTTAACAGTTGAATCCACTAAGGACGTAAAAGAAGCCGTTGAAAAAGAAATAAATGTTAAAGAAGAAAAATCAACTGTAGATAAGAGGACAGAAAACAAAACTCCAGTGGAAGAAGTTGAGACAAAAGAAAAAACCGATGACAAGGGAGTTGTAACTGAAAACAATGCAGAACCTGAAAAACCTACAGAAAAGACTGTAGAAAGCAAAGACCCACCCTCTGAAAATATAACAGAGACAAAAAAAGATGATAAAGTAACAGTGACAGAGACACCGGCTGACAAATTGACTGAAACCAGTGAAGAAAAGACGTCTGAAAAGTAGATTTAAGGCATTGTATATACAACAAAAATAAGTATTCTTAGTGAGGCAACACCAATAACTTTATATTGTGTATAAATAAATCTCTTAGACTTAGAGCAATATATGTTGTGACTAGAGAATGTTGACGCTTGGATATTTTAGTCATCAACATTGTTGGTCAAACCAATGTTATATTGGCGCTATGCTCACTAGCAGTTCTCGTACGAAGTACACTATACAATAATATACTTAGATGTGACTATGTATGTTTGTATTTTTGCATATTTTTTACTATTTTTCTTGATTTGGTTGTAATAGTCCAAAATGGATGTGAAACAACCACTACGAAAAATTAATAATAAGTAAAACCAGTCTGTGACTGTAGATAGTGATTTTAGATTTTGTTATAACTATGTTATCCTTCATCGTAGGTGATTCCTAGATTACCAATATAAATTTGTTTACCTTTGATTTATTTTCGTTGTAATACTCATTTTTATTATATTCATAAGTGTTTTTTTAAACGGTATCACATTAGTTCGGTAAACCACATGAGACATGACACTAGTGTATCACAATTTATTGCATACAGTATGAAGTCTTTTTGAATGTACATACATAATTTATATTACACATTCCCTTCATTGAACAACATTAGTTTTTATAATCGCCCTTCACACCTCTGATACCGAAATTAGATTGTCAATTTTTTTTTTTTTGTTTTAATCATCTTAACCCATTCGCTGCCGATCTAAAGAGTAACAATATTACCCAGTTGCCGCCATACTGTACTATGCAGCCCGCCCATCGGCGGTCCCGGCATCTTAATTATGTATTTTTGCCCGCCCATTGGCGTTTTCGGCATGAAGCTGCAGATTCCGACATGAATCGTTTGATATCGCATCCAAAAAAATCCTAGAAAGTGCTATTAATTTGACTTAAGATAACGCATAATACAAGCTTTTATCAGCCAGCCCTTTGTTTTGGCCCGACCGGCTGTCTGGGACGGTTTAGGCCAAAATAAACCCTGCCGAAGGGTTTTTTTTAAGTAAGAGACGTTCCAAATGTTTTTTCCTAGTATTTTTTCACAACTTAATCAGAACTTTCTGTTGATAGGGTTTTACACCTTTATGTGAAATAGATGATAACACTTTATTTTTATACACGAAATTCATGCTTAAGAAGTAGCGAGAAGTGAAGTTTTTACATAACTTAATAATAGCCGTTAGTCGTACTAATATTTACAAAAGTTTGGGACCTCTGACATAAAATCTTGCGGTTCGCCCAACGGCGGGCTCGGCATGACAGTTTGGAATTGCCTTTTTTCAAAACTTCAAATATCAGCAGGCCATTTGAGTTGCAAATCAATATTAATAAAACAAATCATTACACATTATCTCATTACTTTCTGACGTTATTTCGTAAAGTTATTGCAGTTTAAAATCAAACCGCCCATGGGCGGTCTCGGCGTGAAAGTTAAAAAATTTTGCCCGCCGATGGGCGGGCTCGGCACTGAATGGGTTAAAAGATGCTGATCTTATGACCTGTTACAAGAATGTTTCGTTTTTTTTTAATAAAGCTTTGTAAAGAGCCAAGTGATTTTTATTTCTGAATCGCAAATTTTTAGATAATGTGGAGCTAGTATTGTGTGTATTTGAAGATATAAGTTTTGATTCAGTTTTGCTGAAAATAACTTTCATATCTACAGTTAGTTAATAGTATAAAGCTGAAGAGCATTTGAACGCGCTAATCGAACTAAAGATTTAGAAATTCTGTGCAACAGCCCGCTTACTGCGGATGGCTAGGATATAAATATACAATATCATATGTAAATAGTCATAGCGTGATGAACCGCCACTGATAGTATAAACCATCACGCTTTGATTAACAGGAGCAGACCAGTACGAAAACGGGGAAAAGTCTGTTACTAATCCAATTCTGTACTTTTATGTATGACATAAACACGGCCACTCAGACAAAATCGCATGCTGCTAGTTCATATATAATTTTAGGTAAAAAATAATAAAAGTAGTTATTTTAACATTTTATTTATATTCTACATTTACAAAATTACGTAAAAAAAATACAAATTACTACAAAACATCAAAACAATGTTTTTATGGCAGTTAACTCATTCCTTAGAGAAAAAAAAACTACAAAATAAATGAAAAGTGATCAGATATTTACAATGACCCGCGTTGCAAATAAAAATACACTTTTATAAACAGTATTCCTAAGTAAATGATTATTTACACAAACATGCAGAAAACTGGATTGTTCTTAAGAAAACTTACCTTATTGCTGAACAATACAAAATAAAGAGAATTCATTGTGGTATGGCAACACTTAAAATTAAGTACAGCCAACAACTAATTCACTGAGCAGAGTCAGGTTATTTTTTTTAAATAATGTTATTTTTAGATGGGTACAAATTGATACGTGCATATTCAGCGACATTATATTTGTCAGTAAAAGTGTTTAACTAATTATGTTCTATTGCTAAATCTTATTGCATTTTGTCGTTTATGGCTTGTAAAACTGACTGTTCATGAACTTTCGTTGTTGACTGCACATTATACTAATTACGAAATTGTGCTAAATTCATTTAATTAGGCCCAATATTCCGATATCTTTCAGATCGTCTCGCTTTTCCAAGATCAGGCCCTTTTCATTGGCTATGTGTAGCATAGACAATAATGCTAAAGGCACGCTGAGAGATTCGCGCATATTAGTTGACAGTTTATTAGGTAATCGAGAATATACGGAGAAGAATGTCGTGGGGGCTACTTCTTCCTTTTCGCCTTCAGGAGTTTTTTCTGAAAGCATTTTCCATGTGCAGTGTTTCAGTTGCTTCATGTCGACCTTCTTGGCACGCATTGCGTAGGGAATAAAGATTTTCGCAACCTGCGGACAAAGGATACTTACATTTTATATATTATCATATTACATATTATTATTATATATTTAGTCTTCATATCGTATCTCGATATTTTACTCAGTAAGTTTGTTCAAGAGTAACACTGGAAGTACTACATTCACACTGATTTTAGACTTGGAAGTCGACCGCAACGTAGCTGGTAAAATCTAGTAGATTTAAATGATTAGTTACCTTAGTAGGAGGCTCCAACATGTCGGTGATTTCCTCAGGTTCAGCCGCTTTCACTTGGTCGTGCAGTTCGCCGGCTGCCGTCGCATCTTCGTTGCCCCAATCATCGCCATCCTATAAAAAAAGGAAATATTTCCTTATTTGAACACAATGCTTTCAAAAGTGACGTCAATGGCCACTGGTTGGTGCCACTGGCATTTGAAATTCCCAATAAATAATGTGTAAGAATTACTTATATATTTAGAACTTTCCTTCACAGCTTGTCCACCACAGACAAAACATTTTAAAGTACTAACCGGTATATTATTAGGGCAGTAGGACGCATCATTTTCATTATTATAGTCGTAATCTCTTGCTTCTTCCACGGTGACTGGTTCAGGCTCTGGTTGCTTGCTCTGCTCCAAGTCTCGCTTCCGCAACATCATCACGTTTTGACGGAGGAACAGCTTGCGGAAATGAGATTCGTCTAGACCTCTGGTGAAGAAAGGTACACATGAAAATAAAATATACATTCGAATTCAGAACCTCTTTCTCGAAGGTGGTTATTTTATAGTCTTTTTTGCTATTTATTATATTAAGTAACATAACAAATACAATACATGACGGTTTCATGTATGTATTTTCATGTTAAAATAATTTGTTACCAGCACAAAAAAGCAACTAATTTTAAACGTTAAGCGGAAACTAATCCACTTAAACAGAATTTCTTCATATAGGTTTACCTCAGTTTTACCAACTCCACATTCATATTAGCGTTTTAACTTACCTATCAATAGGAGTTTTAAAGTTGGCCTCATTCCACGTATGTCCAGTAGCCAGCGTCTTCCTGCTGATCATGATCTTGGCCGGCTGTGTTGGCTCATACTCGCCAACCGGCTCCGAGCGGCAGTCAAACGCAAGACCGGCGCCGAGGAAGTCTAGCTGACGTTTGGTCCGCGGTGGTTTCTTGCCTTCTACGGTTAAACGGCCGGCAGTTGACTGCGTACGTTCCGTCATCTTTGAAGCTGCAAATTGATGATTCTTAGTCAGCAGGAGATTATTTTACGAGATTTTGTTGATTAGCAAGCCAATTGCTACATAGTTGATTTGACTATTATAGATGAACAGAGTATTTCTTAACGTTTGAAATATATTAGTGGAATACATTTACATATAAAAAGTGGAGACTGTAATCGAAACAAGGTTAAACATCAACAATATCCATTAAAAATATTGAGGGTACATAAAGCATGATATTTTCAATTTGTCCACTATTAAGATAGGAGTATTAGTTGAGTAGGTGTTGTGTGTACGCACTCCTGTTGTTCTTGAGGCGCCAGTGCGCGGGCCCGGCCCAGGCGGCCACGACGGCCCCGCAGTAGGAGTACTCCAGGCGCGAGTGCGCGGCGGCGGCGGGCCGCATGTCGGCCAGCCGCGCCGGGCCCGCGCCGCCCGCGCCGCCCGCGCGCGCCACGCACGCCGCCACCGCCACGTCCGCCTCCTCCTCGCTCTCGATGCCGCCCAGGGGCTCGTCGTCTGTTCGGGGATAGTATCATATTAAAGTATCATATTAATAGGAGCCTAAATTTTTACCCGCAATGTCTAAATGGACACCGCAATTGCCTATACAGTTTCGTTATTATTTTGTTCTATGTTTGCAGTGGATAATGTATTTTAGAACTTTAAACCCCTTTTATAGATTTCCTATATTCTGCAAGACAGGTAATCAAATCAGTATAGGTTCTATTGTTTCTCACCTCGTAAATATTGTGATAGCCACTATAACTCACTCACCACAAAAAAAAATGCCAATGTAAACTTTTACAATAATTTATGGTTATAAGTATACAATGTTTATTACTTTCATAATTTACATTCTATCAGTATTTGTATAGTTTCAGTAGAAAACGAGTGCGACAAGCAATAGAACATAAATTACATACCATATAGGTCATTATGCTGCTCATCTTGTGGTATTGGCTCTACTTCAGCATTGACGTCAAACGCGAGCGCTTGCTGGGACAGGTTTAGTCTGTTCTCCTCCACCCAGTTGGTAACTCTATTGTCACTGTATAAAAATACATATTTGTGAGATTTCATAACTCTTAGGAAACTAAAACCCTACCAGCCCAACAAAAATTACACTTTTAAATTACAAAATTGGTAAGGCAGTTTTTCGTTTCAAAAAGATTTCAAACCCAATAAAATAAATACTACCAATGAAGTAAGGGCTATATTTTTAAGAGGTTTCCATCATGAATTTTAATAAACTCACGTGTCTTCAGTGCTGGGATCCCAGTTGCTAATAGAAAAGCCAGTAAAAGGCTCACAAATGTGGTCACTCTCAGTAAATGCAGGCAGCAGCTTTGATGATATGGTAATACACTCTTTAAGATCTATTAAATTGTCTTCTGGAATGTTCTCTTTTATTTCTTCCAGGAATTGGTCATCAGTCCTGTGAAATAATTAGAAGTTAACGTTAACTAAAGTACACACACACGGCTATTGGTCAAGTTTTTACAGCTAAGCCATTTTGTAACAGAGTTTCACATCTTTCTATTAGAAGTACAACACGAATTCCTACAAGAAGTAGGAATATCAAAAGAGGTTAATATAGTATTTTCCACTTTAATAAATATTCAAGTAGATCAAGTGTACCTTAATATCAATGATAGTGTTTTATCATGAATAGGAAGCGTCGCATTGAACGCTCGGTTCGACGCCGTCACGTCACCAGTTGTTGCTGCCAGCCGCTCAAAGAACGGATCTGAAATATAATCACGTTTGATGTTAATTACCTCTAATTTCTACTTATTCTTGTAACGCAGTTTTAATAAGACAATCAACTTAAACAGTACACAAATAACTAATGTACAAAACCAATGAAAATCAAAAGCCTTATGCCTGACATAATGGAGTTCTTTTTTAATCGAATTTGTACTCTGGACTCTGGACTCCTAGAACTAAATTCGATCGACAGCTAATGATGCTACTAACTGAATCATTACTAGGTCTTGGTTTGGTTCAGTAGTACCATTTGGTGTAAAAACCGATGACAGAAACAAATTCAATCCATAAAAACAGAACCAAACCAGTTTCAGTAGTATAGATGAATATTGAAAGTAAGTCTACAAAACATCTCATCATGACTCTGCTCTCTGATGCAGCTAAAAAATGAAAATATACTCTATGTAACATTACAAATTCTATATGGTTAACACAATTCACCGACATAACACGACGACCATAGCCTCCCTGTTACAAAGCGTCCGTTATCCTCAATGAAGGGCTGAAGACCTAAGAATTTTTCATAGGTTAAAATATTCATAATCCTATACTATACATTAATTTACAAAATATGATGATAATAACAGCTTACCTATACAATCATTAGCATCAAAGTCGCCGTTAAAAACCTCAGGATTGGCAGCTATAGCGCCTTTCGACTTCTTTTTCTTCTTCTTCTGAGTGAGTGCTGCACCATCACCATCCGCTGCCCCTTCATCTTGTATGTTATCATCATCCTTCTTACCTCTTTTAGTCTGTGGAAAGATTTGTTGTAATGAAATGTATGAATTTTTTTTTCAGTTTGTATGTGTAATGTTTCTGTTTTTTCTACTATATGCAGGAATTTTTATACATTGAGGTGCTAGTAGATCACAGACAATTTTTACATTTTAAAAGATTATTCCCTGTTTTTGTGTCCCACCGAAGTGCCTAGGCCTCTACCTGTCCTTCCATTTCTCTCATATAATTTTTTACATCGAGGAGTACTTTGAGTAGAAGAGGTGAAAAAGGAAAAGCAAAATATCCTTCAACATACACTTATTTCTAACAGATAGCAGATTTACATACTTGAGCAGCTTTAACAAGTCCACCAGCCATCTTGAGCACATCATAGTGAACAGCATCAACCCTAAACGAGTAGATCCGAGCTGATGCATCCACCACTGTGGAAGCAGTCTGAAGGTTCTCCATACGGGAGTCATGGCGCCGCAACATCGACGACATAAAGTCAATCAGTTGAAGATTCCAAGCATTGTCTTTTGTTATTTTCTGAAATAATTAAACAAATTCAAAGTAATCTTAAATTTCTTTGGGGGTTCTGTTCTTTACACCGTAGCTTCACTTATTTAGATGAGAGATTACTCAGTTATATTTATGACTCCAGATTAAACATTCTGTGTACAAATAAAAGCTAAAACACAAAAATGAATTTTGAAATTGAATAAGTTCATCAAGTAATGAGCAGTAATCCTGCTGAGCTTTTCTTACATTTTCAGCATACAGCTTAAGGCAGCCTTGGAAATGTTCCTTCTGTGGTGATGAAGACATGGTGTCCCTGCCTCGCCGGGGTGACGCCGCATGAGGTGTGGACGTCGCCATCGCACGCTCCGACGCCACCAACGACGATCTCTCTGCATCATCATCATTGCGCTCCTAAAAAAAATGTATTATTGGTAAGTTAAAATAAATGAGAGAACCAAATTAAAAGTTGACTGCCCAAACTAGCAGTATCCAATCCTATATATTTAGCAATCTTCTCATGGATAGAATTATCAATACTCTTAGTCGAAATGACCATTGAAAGAACAGCATGCAACATATTGAGTATTTTTCTCACTCTTGGTCAATTAATAATATTATTGATGAGCAGTAGACCTTGAGGGCGACATTTGACAAGTTTAAACAAGTTTATAGAAGCTAAAGGAACAAAGCAAAAACAACCTATTTCTTGAGGAAATGTGTACCAAAAGTGCAACAGCAGTTGTTTAGTAAACAGATGTTTAGGAGACTGCATATACATGTTAACAATGTTACTTCAATGATATCGCAAAACAAACCTCATTTTTAGATCCTGGTGGCCTTGTCTGCGGTATGAGGGTCCTTCTTCTGATAGAACTATTACTGCTCCCGCCAATACTTATTCTAGTTAGACCCGGCGTAGATATAATTGGTGTTTCTATCATTATTATGGCTTAGTTTATACACTCATATGTACCGAAATTATGATAAGCATTGAATAGTTAACTCACTACTTTATTATACACAAAAACACGTAAATCAAAATATTTCCGTCCAATCAAATTCTAAGCGAAAACGAACGCAACGGTTACAAAATACTATATAGGTAGTGAGGTGAAGTGAAGGATAAATCTTCGAATTAGAAATCGACTATTTTGATCACTTTGTTATTAGTATTTTTTTTTGCATTTCAAAAGCATATTTGGAGAGTAATTTTATTGTAATATTTCAATCTTATTTTTTAGTTCCTCTTTCATCATGATAACATATATCAATAAAAATTCGATCGTTTTAATTAAATTATGGCGTGCCAAATAATTTATGAAAGCGATCTTACCATTCTTTTTTTAAATATACCATGATCATGATCAAGTATTTTTGTAAAACTGCAATGAAAAATAGTTCATATAATATTCGACTACATTACTTATATCTATGCTTATATCATGTTTTACTATTCATAGGTAAATTGAATGTATCTATGAATAATATAATGAGATTACTTAAAAAATATTTGTAAATATGCGACTCCTGTTTACAGCAGCTATCGTACACTCGTACAATCCGGATAAATGAGCGTAAATAAATCGTTGCATCATTTAATAAAGAGCCTTCATACTTATTTTTTAAGAAACCGGGAAAAGATCCAAAAAATATTTCACATTGATTCACCACACTGTTTTCATTAATTTGTAGTAATTATTTAATCTCTTTTCGATAAAAGTTGTAGCAAGAACTTAATCCGATTACTTATTTTTTTTTAGTCAAATAGTATGGTTTCAAAGTTCCCTCCCCACTCATTACAGCTGTTTGTAAACGCATCGCTTGTTGCCAACTTCCCGTCAGTCATTTTGTTCGGTGGCTGTATTTCTATGGTCGACGACATCGTTAAAAATCTTTAACATCGGCGAGTTATTTCCAAAGTGACATTATGAGTTCTGGAATGCCCGAATTGGGCTCCAAAATAAGCCTAATATCTAAAGCTGATATTCGCTACGAAGGCCGGCTTTTCACCGTCGATCCTCAGGAATGTACCATCGCTCTAGCTAGCGGTAAGTTGACAAATGGATACTGTTATCTTATTACAAGGTTCTATTTTGCATTCATCGCTTGTAATTTGATGATTTATCCTTATATTTCATGAGGATAACGTTTTTTTCTCGTAGGAACATTGATCGACTTCTCTAGAAAGCTGTTAGCTTTTTCCCTCCGGTTTTATGCCCATCTTTGTTTATTGTTTGGGAAAGCGTCTTATATGTTTATTGTTAGACATTTTCCTAGTAATTTTCCATGACTTTACATTTAATATAACCTAGTCTTTTTCATCTACCCTCTTAGAGAAATTCATTATCCCGCCTATGACCGCGGTTTCACATTGATGACGTTGATATCGTCTATGTATGTATGCTACTATTTTGTTTTCTTCGCCAGGTATATCGGCTTAACTTCGTCTCCGTCCTATAAAATTGTCCAAACTTTTACTTTTTTCGAAGACCATGATTTTGATCTACCCACCTAACTTAATTTTGTGAGGAATCTTTCAAGATGTTAGCATATTTCCGTATCCTAATTATTTCTAAAATATTTAAATTTAAATGTCCATCACATTCTCCATATGAAGAATTCTTGTTAGAATACATATAAAATCAATTGTAATTAGAAATTTATAAGTTTGAAGTCATTGAACTGTTATTTTATAAAGTACCTACATTGTTGTGAGGTTATTGACATTAATGTTTTTTTTTTTACAGTGCGCTCATTTGGTACGGAGGATCGGGAGACTCAGTACCCTGTGGCACCTCAGAGCCAGGTGTATGACTACATCCTTTTCCGTGGTTCTGACATAAAGGATATTCGTGTTCTGAACAATGTCCCCTCTCTACCAAATGACCCGGCCATCATGCAGATGTCTGTGCCCCCGACGCTCGGCGCAGGCAGTGCGCCGGGCCAGTTCACGGGGCAATACACCCACCCAGTGGTCGGCCAGACTCCTTACCCCCAGTACCACCCGATGGCTGGCTTCCCAGGAAATGTCCATGCTCAGCTTAACAAGACCAGTGAGTTGTCTCCGCAAACCTCCGTGGAGCTGGCACCCCAGCCCCCACCTGCCACAGCTCCGATTGGCTCAGGAGTGGCGCATCACGCCAATCAAGTGAAAGACCAAGGTTTTTGCTCTTGGATAATTCTAGCTTTTGCTTCAATACATGCTACTTTGCGATTTTTGCAGTATCATAAAGAGATACTTTTATAATTCTCTTCCTAATACAAATAATTTAAAAAAACTAGTTGGTGTCAGTAATAATTAAAGTATCTGGTTATGATCTAACTCTTCTTGCTTCCACTAAAACTATGCATGCAGTTTCACAAAAAAATATCAACACTAATCATTAATTTCCATCGATACTAATAAATTGTTCTACCCACATTACTAACATGCAACATGTAGTAACTATTTCTTCTTACCAACTACTTATGAACATTCAACACATCAGAATGGTCCTAAAGTCACCGGTAACATTTAACCATTTCCTAAATTTAGCTTATCAATAAATAAAAAATCATGAAACTAAGACCCCTAATTACTAAAATTCCTAAATTTATGAGTCCAGACTAATACATTAAACTTAATATTTAAGATAGCTTAGACATAACAAGTGTGCATGTATTGCTAACAAAATTCAACTAAATAACAAAAATACCCCAGTATTACGTAATAAATTAATTTCATGGTGGTGTCTTAGCTAAAAGCATGCAAAAAAACAATACATAACATTACAGCATGCATATAACTTCAAAACAATAACAACAAAAAAAATCGCAACATGCATTATCATTCCTCCTTGGTCTGTTGCTTGTAAAAAAAACCACTCAAGCAGCAAATTTGTATCATGAGAGCTTATGCAGTTATGCTTAGCAATTAGTGACGTTTAATATAAGAATTTAATATTTTATTTTTATTAATTTTTATGTACAAGGAAATTATGTTGTAGGCTCTATGCTTGACCTCATTGGAGGAGGATCTCAACAAAGCGCTTCACGGTCGGGAACGCCCGCTGTTGGCGCTCACAGGAAAAGCCCAACTGCTGATCAGGGCACGCAGGTAATTTCTTGTTGTTTAAAATCCCAACACAACACATCAACTGTAAAATCAATTTTGTTGCTACCTTCTTTGTTAATCAAAGGTATGAATTTTCTAGTGTTGTTGATACATTCTATTCTGAAATATATAAAAAAATGTACACAGCTTGTTATTCTAAAACCTGTAATCGTTATAGGTCGGCTCTGTGGCTAGTGGGTCTAGCCAACAACGCGACAGCCGACGCGGCAGCAACGGTCAAGCGGCGAAGGGTCCGGCGAACCGTAACCGTACGAACTCGCGCAATCGCCAGCGCTACCCCAGCGGCGGCGCGCCTGTGCCGCACCAGCAACAGCAACACCATCAACCGCAGCACCATCAGCAACCGCATCATCAACAACAGCAGCATCATCAACAGCCGCAGCAGCAGCAACATAACCAGCACAACCAACATAATCAGCACAACCAGCAGCTCTCGAACCAGCAACCTCATCATCATCACCAGTCTGGTAAGCACTTGTTAAACATTACTATATCATTTCTTGCACTAGGTCTTGCTTAACCTCTATTATAAAGGCTATAGAAAGAAAATAGTCTACAAATTTCAAAGTTTTAACATGACAACATATTTCATACATAAATCATAAATATGTCATACAATGTAACAAATAATATCATGTGTCATAAAATTCCGTGTTAATGCTGTTTCGTTGCGCTCGATTTTCATTGGCAGCATAACTATTGCATACTGCAAATAACAAAGGCTTAAACATGACGGGCCATCGCAATTTCAATAAATTAAGTGCGACCTACATTTGGCAGTTCTAAGGGCGTATGTTTTTGTATCTGTTGTTGTAAACATTCGATTGCTTACGTTACATTTGGCGCATGTGTTAAAGCTAGATAATTGCTTAATCTTCCGGCTCATACACGTAATCTTAATCCCATCGGCCACACGTTGTTGTGTACCTCCATATGCCATAATATTTAAACTTTGAGATGGAGGGGAAGCTGTGATAATAGATTGACGGTCGATGTATGAATAAAATAAAAATAAAATATTTAAGATCAGCTGTGGGTCAGACTGCTTGGCGCCGATTTCATTCTGTGGGTCCACGAAATCGCTTACTATGAGTAAGCGAATCCCGGTAAAAACCGGAGCCCGTAGAATTAAGTCTGTGAATGCTTAATGTTGCTATTATAAATTTGCTTTATGTACAAATATATAATAAATCACGAAGGAACGATCTAATAATATCAATTAATTTGTCATTTCCCATTAAAGTAAATATGATGGGGCTTTTAGGCCAGGGCTATGGTCGTGGCGGCTGGAGAGGACGACCCCGCGGTCGCGGCCGCGGCTTTGTCCCCCGCAATAAGAACACGCTCAAGTTCGACAAGGACTACGACTTTGAACAAGCCAACACCGAGTTTGAAGAACTGCGTAGCCAACTTGCCAAGGCCAAGATATCTGACGGCGAGGTGAAGGTTGAGGTGAGATATACGCATTGTAATAATGGGAGTTCAAGGTTTCAAACTAACATATTGTTACATTTTTGCTTCTAACCCTATTGTTGCTAGTTTAATTTTTTGCTACCACGTTTTTCAAAGACGCTTTGGCTGTGACTGAATTTCGTAACGACCAGTATAAGTATTTAAGCAGTAATGCAGCATAAAAAATTACATGCCGAAAGCATTTCAAGTCTCAAGAAACTAGCTAAGGCGTCTTACGTGTAACTTTCAATATCTGTACTGCATTCACATAATTATTGATTTTCTTTTAGTATGATAATGAAATTGAGAAATTCTTCTCAATCAGAGCATATCAGATATCGCAGATATTTGGTGTAGTTGTTGCACCCCCTCCAATAAAATATTTTGAACGAAGCATCGTCAGAATTCCTACATTTACCTATTATGCCAATTACGATCTGTAACAGATTGAAGCTTACGTTTGCATGTGAACCGAACAAATTACACAATCGTTGGTGACGTCCAGTAGGAAATTATTGGCCGAAATCGTTACGCAATGACTTGCTATAAATAAAGAAAAAACAAGTAATTGTTCAATGTTTATAGACGGTTTTTTTTTTCTTGCTGTGCCTAACAGCACAGCTCGTCGTAGTGGCAAAAACTGCGTTAGATAATACTTCATGATATTTAGTAAACCAATTTCGCATTTTTTGAATTTTATTTTGTGGACGTCCATCGAAATTATACGAAAGCTAGAAGGCTAGGACCACTGGTCCAAGCTAGAATTGGAAATATAATTTAGTTATTCAACGAAACCAATGTTTTCCTGTTTTTGTTATGATATTCAGCGTTGAGTTCGTCGCGCTCAATTTATCATTTTCAGTTGACGGCTACTTTTTGTAGCTTTACGCATTGTTCGTGTGAACCTTACAAAAATACTCAGTTAATATTTGCTACTGGTAGATTGAAAAATATGATTCAAATATCAATAGGATAGAAGTTGGATTACATGGAACTGTGAATTTACACACAATTATTATGTTTTTGAGAACCTGTACAGATATAGAAAATCTAAATTATATGAGCATGCTTTTTTCATATTTTTTTATATTGTATTATGATTATTTCTGGCAAAATTTTAATCTTTTTTTTCTTTGATTTCTGGATATCACAGGAATCTGAAGTGATTATTATGACGCAGGGTGAGGTTGACAAGAAAGATGACTCTGGTAATGAAACTGGTGCTGGTGAACCAGAAGTAGACGAAGACCAGAATGGTTACACTGGATATGATAAGACCAAGAGTTTCTTTGACAACATCTCATGTGAAGCTGTGGAGAGGTAATAATAGTTCTCAAAATTTATGACTATATAAATTTTTGATATTGTGAACATTCAATTTCTAATTGTAATTACGTTTCTAGGTCAAAGGGTCGAAGCCAGCGAACGGATTGGCGAACAGAGCGCAAGTTGAACTCGGAAACGTTTGGTGTTGCGTCGGCGCGTCGTGGAGCCTGGCGTGGTCGCGGTGGCTGGCGCCATCACAACCCGCAGCACCAGCAGTCAGTATTCCTTAGATAGCTATAAGTAATTACTAGGGAAAAGCTCAAGCAATATGAGAGAAGGCTTTTGTTAGCCTGTTTGAAGACTTAGGCCTTGGGCAAAATACTTATAATTTTCCTTTGTTATTGTAAGATTGGTTGTGTCCCACATAAGAAACTGTTGTTCATTGTGAGTTGAGACAATGTTCCATAATGATCTATTGCCTCGCAGGTTTCTTATTTATTGAGCTTAGATTTTTAGAAAGATAGGTTTTGATTTGGTGTATTGGAAGTTGCGGCAGCTCTCGATATTGAATACGTTTGCTGCAGCAAAGTTTAGGTTTAATATAATTATATAGAGATGTGTTGAGAAAGATGTCGTGTCCCCGCAGGAACTACGTGCACAGCTTCTCTGACGACGGGCGATGGCGCGCGGGTCGCGGGGCCCGCGGCGGGGCGCGCGGCGGAGGGCGCGGGGCGCGCGGCGCGGCGCAGCTGGCGGCGGCGCCCCCGCCCGCGCCCGCCCCACACGCGCAGCCCGCGCCCACTGCAGGTACAACTACACTACACACGCACAACCTCATATAATTCCAGTATGTATGCACCCTCAGTGCCAACTTTAAACTAGATTTCCTTCTGTCATTGTCATAAAAACATGACAAAGTTAAAATTAAACATCTCCTTCAGTAATATAAAATTAGGAGATTTTAAAAATAAACTTCTAATAAGTACGTTGTTTCTTTTCAGCCAAGTAGGAGAAGTTGAAGAGCGTCCACTACACTGAAAGATTTTTTATCGCAGCAGGGACTATTCAAAAATGGATATGTGACGGAAAAGTGTTAGTTTTGTGATGAAGTGTCTTGTATTGATTTGAAAAGTAATGTCTTTGCGGGAAGTTAAATAGTGGTGCAGATTAAAGTCGAAGGACATTGTTTTGGTGTGATAGTGTTGTATCCAATATAATGGAAGGATAAAGAAGGAATTTCCCGTAAGAGCGCGACAGAACAAAATGTCGGTACATTGAGAAGGCTCACAGTTAGTATAATGTAAGTATAGGAGTGTCGTGAGCGATAACGCAATTGGGCAGTAAGTTGGCATCAACTAAATTGAATTGTATAAAATGTCACAAGTCGACCATTAGCTGGATGATGTTAGGCTCCTTTATGGAATTCAAAGATGCCAATGTTATCGGTGAGTGAGAAATAAGCCACTTGTAAATTTCAGGGAGGCTATGTAATGTAAATTGCATAGGAGACAATTTATTTATGCAATGAATTATAAATATTTTCATAAAGCTTGGTCTCCTCACCAGTTATGATTATTTGTGCCTATTTAGTTTTAAACCATATATTTAAAGTACTAAAATGGTCTACTATCACTCAAAAGGTCATTGCGCCTCCATTTTTATTTATTTACTTGCAATGACATGTGACAGTCTATGCAGCAGTCCTACTTAAACTGTTAGTAAATTAATATGAGGATAAATTAGTTTCTAATACCTGCTGGCCAGATGTTTTCATGTGTAATTATATAAATCATTATGTGGGTTAGAGGCGCCTCAGCAAGTTATTAAATGTAAAGTGTTATTGACTGTCATTCATGTAGTTAGTACTAAATAAATGTGATAAGGACTGCTGCCACATCGTATTGTTGGAGATGTGTTGAGGGCACTAGACTAGAACCAGACGCGGACTGCCAGTGCCACCAACTGATTGATAACACTAGGTCAAGACTAGTAAAGTGTATGTTTATTAAATTCAATAAATTTTTTGTATCATTCAGTTCTAGAAAAGGACTATTGTATTTTCTTGTAGAATTTTGGAATCATAAATTACCTGAATGTGTTCATCGGCGAGTCCTTTTCATTCAAAATCTTGAATATACAGACAACTGATATTTGTAAAAAATCTGTAACTCAAAAGCTGTACCTGGTGATTGTATCTATATAAAAATATAACTTTACTATAAATCTTCCAAAGGGTAATTTTATTTAAAACAACCAAATCCAAATTTCCAATTTTATTGCAAATAAATTTAAGCTTGTACAATGTACTTGGCAAAATAGCTTTAGCTTTTCAGTGTCACTCAAATAATAACTAATTAACAAGTTACATCAAATAAGAAAATCAATTACTCATTCTTAGTCAATAATCTTTGGGATCACACAAACAAAATGTTTGACATCTGTAACTTAGAATTAAAAACGGGTAATGTGCTTATTAAAATACATACTCGTTTGTATACAGTATAAGTAATCATTACATTGATTAATCAACTTACGTTAAGTACACGATATAATGTTACGACATACGCCATATCGACTACATATTTTTCTTTATTTTAAAATGTATTTTCTTAAAAAATATAATGCCTTACGCGGGCTTTATACTACGAGAACGAAATATTTACACAACCACGACTCTTCACTAATACGTGTTATGTATTCAATTCAATAAATATACATGAAAGGACTATTAGGAATTATTCATAAGTAGATTCGAAGCGTATTACAGACTAGTCTATCGTATTCCTTGAGCTTACAATATAATGCCCCAATAACTTTACATAGATAAAAAAAATATTGGGCACATCCCTATTACAAAGAGTTTAGTTACCACAAAATTTATTGAATGCGCCCTGAGTAAAATGCTTGTTTTCCATTGTGTTCGAAAGGTGGGAAATAGTGTAAATAGGTATAAAAATGATTGAAATATGAGAGGTTGCGTATTTCTAATGAAGCACATATCTTGAAATACGTGACAAAAGGCGGGTTAGATAATGATAAACTCGCAGTTTCCTACAAAAATTGTCTCGAACCACAATGGAAAATGCGTGAGTACCGCGTAATAATATAGTAGGGTAAAAAAATAAGGGGAGTTGGATGTAGTTTAGCCGCGCCACTCCCTCGCCGGTGTTCCATTTTCCACGATCCACACAGATCCACTCTGAGCCTTTGTCAGGACTTCCACTAAAGCCCGGCCAACATGCTCCGAACTGTAAACAAACAAATAGTTTTCCTTTTTTAATTTAGAAATCTCAGCAGGATTGCATCTGTTGAAGATTTTTGGTACTTCCTAGAAAAATATTTGTTTTTCTGAATATTCCTCCCCAAACTAGAAAATCAACCCTATTATTGAGTCTTTGACTCTCCTTCGCTAGGTGGTATCTCATGAACGATGATAGCTGGATAGTTGCACTTTACACAGACGTATTTCTGTTGAGGCTATAACAATAAATAATGAAAATCGAGGCTAGTACCATGACATATTATGATAGCATTGTTTTTTCTTTGAAGTTTTTGATGATTTTCTTTAGCCTATTTGGACGGGAACCCTCAAGTTACTTGACCGGTTTCCGTTGAGACAATTTTCAATCGCTCTCTGTCTTTTTAAATAGCAAAACAGGCACACAACATAAACAACATTATCTACTAATTGTTTCGTCACCCTCCGTTGCGACCTACCTTTGCATTTTGCAGGTAGCGTTGTCCCGCTGCCAAGCTGCTTCGTAATCAGAAGACATGAGTTGCTTGCGGATCTCCTTGACGAGGCCAGTGTCGGTGAGACCCGGGCAGATAACCATGCTACGCACTCCAGTCAAATTCACGTGGTACTGGTCCTGAAATAATAAATAAATATCGGTATTTTGGAAAAGTTTGGTTGTTCATTTCGAAGACATTTTTTTAGTTCGATAAAACAAAAAAGAAGTAAACAATGTGTGAGATTCGTCTCTTTGATTCATCCAAGCATCTATTTAAATTTATGACATTATTATATAAAAAAAATATCGAATGTTTAGACGGGTAAGCAGACGTGATCCATACTAAACGTTTCGTTTTTTTTAAGCGACTTCAAAAAACGGAGGTTCTTAGTTTCATTGTTTAATCTTCATAAATCTTACCCCATATGCCCTGGTGAGCCCCACAATAGCATAGTTCGTGGCGGTGTAGATGGGAGTGGACACCTGAGGCCTGGTGAACGAAGTGGAAGCAGTGTTCACAATAATGCCGCCTTGTCCGCCACGGTCCTTACTCATGAACCGATACGCCAGCAAAGTACCGCGTATCACGCCGTTCTACGAATAAAGAGTGCGTTTTGTAAACATAGTTTTTTGAACGTCTTTACGAACGACGTTGCGACGAGTGTTAAACTTATTTTATACTTGCCTTTGGCAATTTCGCTATGTAAATACGCAAAACATTGTCATGAGTGTTCCATAAAAGAAAGTCTAATGTGTAGGTATCTAAAATATGCTATGTAATGCAAATGACTTGTTTAATTAAATTCTTTTATGTATCGGGTTCATTACAAGTTTTTCAAAAAAACCTTGAAGCCATATACATGTTACAAATTCTCTTTACAATTTGTACAAGATTATAATAACATTACATACAATATTTGGAAACAAAATTAATAGCTGCAAGGAAGTGGACGTCCGCCTTCCGCTCGCTAAGAGCCATAAAGTGGTTGTCTATGTTTAGCAGACTTACCAAATTAACATCGACCTCCAATTCCCAGAATCTGTCGTTCATAACACCCGCGTTGTTAATCACTATGTCCAGTCTGTTGAACACTTCCATTGTCATCTCAAATGCCTCTGTAAAATTATGTTATTGGTATTGAAAGGCTGAATATGAATACCATTGCCTTCGGAAAACTTGTGTTAATAATCATTGACCCGATTCACATAAAAATTTTAAAAATGAAACTACGAAGAAGATGAATTAATTAATGTATATTAAAAAAAACCTATTGTGTACTATAATATTATAAGCTCTAACATCGTGTTAAGATGACCCTTGAAGTACCTAAGCAGAAAACCCACAACTATTCGTAAGTAGAAACATCGTTAACATGTACCGTAAAACAACCAAGTGAAGAGTTAATATTAATCATAATTACGTTTGCACGCAATACCATGAACTTACCCTCATACTGGGGGTAGTCGGTGACGTCACACCGGCAAAACAACACATTCTTCCGGCCGTACTTGGAGCCGAGCTCGTCGACCACTTGCTCGCCAATCTCCGCGTCGATATCGCATATCGAAACCTGAAAAGTGCCAGAATGTAATAACTAGATCGTTATGAACGAAAGAAAAACTACGAAATGATAATTTCACACTAATATTACAAAGAGTAAAGTATGTGGGTGTTTATTTGTATACAGTGTACGTTTGGTTAACAATTTGCATTACAAACGGCTAGACTATTTCGATAAATTTGCTATAAAGGTAGCTGACACTCTGGATTCACATTTGGTTTTTTCCACTGCCTCAAAACGACAGCAATTATTTAATGCTTGCAGCAATAACCGACATGTACGCGGGAGAAGAGGTGAGTGACAGCTAGTAAGTTAACGATATTAAGATCCAGACGTAAATAGTTACGCCTGAAGAATGTACTCTCAATTCAGAATTGATTGTCTGTGATTTCCCGATACACAAAAGAAACCTCCGAGATGAGAAATTGTTTATCTACAAAATGGGCTCTAGAGAAGTAGAGATGCTTAGGTATTATAGGTACCTAGGCCAAGATTTAGGACTGGAAAATCCAGAATGAAGCTATTTATTCTTTATTTTCACCGCTTTTTTTTTCTAAGCTATAACAGAGACAGCTTTCAGTCGACACAACAAGAGTCTTCCAATCTTACCAGATTCAATGAATACTATATTATTTTTACCTCGAACGCTGAGCGATCAGACGAAATAAAGCTATCATTATACTTTTCACGAGAAAGAGAAAGTACAGAGAGAAGTGTGAACAAGGAGAGCTTAAAAGAGAATTAAGGACGTAAGATAACAAAATAATCTTAATTATGCACCTATTTAGGCACAATTAAACGCTGAACAGACACGAATAAAGTAAAAGGCATCCACTGTACTATTATGAATAAGAGATAATGTATTTTCACATCTTTATAAATATGGGGAACTTTTATCTATTATTAACTATGTCATATTTGTCTTCATAGTTATTTATAGAAATACCTAGGCACGGCATCATTACTATCTAACTCAAATTGAGTCAAAATACCCTACATTACCCAGATACGCATCGGTTGTAACGATGTGCCTATCTACTGCTTTTCGCCATTATCAAAATTAAATATTTAAGCAAATTACAGCATTCGATTCCGTTATTTCCAAGTTATAATTAAGAAATCTATAAGCTAGTTACGAAGAGACGACTAATACGAGACATCCGCAGATCCTCGACTAGAAAATCTCATTTCCGGATATCGTTAGGGCGTTATCCTGTTTATAAATATGTTTATATTTATAAGCACTGCAGTCGTAGGCAGGTACATACTTACCTTCCGACTTAAACCTATGTATTCCACATAAAATAGACGTAATGCAACAATATTATATGTATAATTGAGTAAAGCGAATGGATTTCTGTAGGATCTGAGGCACAAAGAAACTTCAAAGGAAAACAATCGCTCCAATGACTGCGCCGCGCCGGCAAAAATCAATACAAATGAGAGCCGGCTCGCGACTGATCCAGCTTACAACAATTAGGTAAAGTTTACAAACGATTTAGGATTTTTTGGCGAATATCCAGTAATTCATGCAACAGTTATTTACCTTGAACTTAATATTATTTTAGCGAATACGCCATGCGCGAAGGATGTGACGAATTGGGTGACTGATTGTAAAAGTTATTTTTAACTTACCTTTGCTCCTTGCTTGAGTAGTTCCTGGCTGTAAGCGAGTCCGATGCCAGCTGCCGCGCCGGTGATGAGGGCTACCTTTCCTTTGAGTTCCATTTTAATTTCTTTACGAGTATTGCACCGCGCCCCGGACTGAACGCGTTCACTACCGCCTCGGTTGTGGTTCGATCGCGCCGGGACCCGAGCGGGGAGGGGGCGGTCTCCCGTTTTCTCCCCAATTCCCCCTTCGGTAGTAAATATACGCACGATTGCACTACTCTCGCTGGTCTGCACGTTGATTCAGGCTTGTTATACGAGTATGGGAAGGGCTACTCCGATGCCTACTTATTGTGTGGGTGGATAACGTTTTGCCGAACTACACGCCACTATTGTCGGATGCTTAATGATTTGTTTGTTTTATTACGATATAAGCCATATTTTTGTTTGTAAAACATTCGATATTTTCAATAATATTGGAAATAATTGATAAACAAGTATCTAGACAGGTAAATAATACGCAGAATAGTCATAGTTTTTTCTTTATTTGTCAATTTCTCTATCTTTCAATCAGGTACAGTAAATTTTTCAGTAAATTAAAAAAATATAAATTTTACGTTTTTTTGAATTTTTTCAAGTTCTTAGTGAAAATAATATCACAGATACAACAATATCACGAAGGTTCCGCCCACCGCAATATCGTACACACATCCAAAACGCGACCACTCTGATTTCCCACGGACGCGAACTGTACACAAATATACGAAAATAAAATTTTTCACAAACTACACTATAAAAAACTTGAAAATTTACAACAAATCCCTCGCTTTAAAACAATATCTAAAATACCCGTATTATTTAAGGGGCTAGCATTCCCTTTTGATACGTAGCACATTAGCCTACGCACGTACATAAAACAATAAAATACAAAATATGTTCGGACATGATCTGTACAATAAAATAAGGCCATACCACCATGATTTACGATACATAAAATAGAATCACAAAACTCTATGTACAATGAAAATATCACAGAGATATACGTATCAATCACAAAAGCACGCAATGGCCGCCGTAAAGGTGCAAAATCGGCCAAAATGGGTACTTGAAAATGTTTCTGAAAATATCTTAATGGACGTTGGTGTTTTAGTTGTTTTGGGCGAAGCGAAGGATTGACGGGAGCAGCTGCATCGTATGTGGAGGGTGTTTCAATGGTTGCTTTTGGTCTGTTGGGGGTTGGTCAGGAGTGGTGAGCTTGGTCTGCGCCAGCGGCTGGCACGGCCTTGGCGAGGTAGGAGAAGGAGCGCGCGTTGGGTAAGCCGGCTAGAACGCAGGCACTCAGCGCGGAACGGTTCAGGTTCATCGGTGCAGCATCGTACCACTCCATCGTGTCGCCGTCGTAGCACTCCACGTGGGGGATAGTCGTTGACCCTAGAATCATTATTAGCTAAGCATCTACTCCAACACTTGGATTAGATAGTTTGGGGATCCCTTATTTAAAGTCATATCCCAAGAGGACAAAAGACAGTTTTCGTGCTAGGTATATAATTATGTAGTTCCTTTTATTATTTAAATGATTACCGTTGAATCCTCCAATTACAAATATCATGTCGTCGAGCAACACTGTAGCGAAGTTGCTCCGAGCACTGAACATCTCCGTCACCTCCTGCCAATCGCCGCCGCGTTGTGGGTTGAACCTTTCGCCTTTACAAATACAATTTCAAAATTATTTCTTTGTATACAGATTCTAGTATAGGGTCCATCATATTTTTATGTTAAAACTAAAATTACTTATAATCCCGCAATTTAGATGATAGATCAGATTGACGGAAATATAGGTAAGTGTGTTTATCTATACTTACTTCATAATCTTGTCCCCTTTTACCAATTCCAAACTACCCAATACAGTGTATTTACCGGTATTTAATCGGCTGTATCCATTGAACCCTCCCAGTGCGTACAAGCAGTCTCTGTAGGCGATGAGACTGACGCCGGAGCGCGGGCTGAGCATGGATCTGATGAAGCTCCACTGTTTTGTGTCCGGATCGAAAACCTCCGCAGAACTTAACACTTCCTGCCCGTTGAATCCTCCTACGATGTATATCTATGCAAAACGAATAGGTTAGTTTTCGTCGGAAGACTAGCATAAAAAGACAATGGGGAAAAGTCTGTTAAGTATCATCAGAGTGCTGCAAACCATAACGTTCTAAATTACTTTTTATAAAGATATAACAACATAAAATTCCATCAAAAAAAAATTTTTTTTTTCGTTAATGGTTTTGCTTTCTTTACGAGACACGGGGTGAAATACCAATACCACAGAATCGTTGTTGTAAAATGGTGATCACTTTAAGCTGGATTTTCATCCCTTTCTAACCTACGCTTACTAACTTTTGTTTGCTTGACTTGGGAATTCGCAATAATGACTGACTTACTAATTCTAATCTTGGTATGTAAAACCTCACTACTCATAATCTCGCTAAGTACCTTTCCAGCGAGTGACGCGGCGCTAGCATCTGATCGTTGCTTGTTCATCGGTGTCGTCATCTCCCACTGGTTCTTATCGGGGTAGTAGCGCTCCACGGAAGACATGCGCGTGCGACCGTTGTATCCTCCCAAAGCGTAGATAAGGCCATCTATGTCAAATATAATGCACGTAAGATTAGTAACCAACTGCGTGAGATGGAGGTTAGCGGTAAACTCAAGATATAGCTAATTGCTACCTGTGAGAGTTAAAGGTAAAATTTGTAGGAGTATTAGCGAAACGCTAGGTAGAAAGAAGGAAACGTATTACGAAGAATAAGAATGAGTGCGAAGTGCCGTCTATTTATGAATAAAGTAGTCCAGCTCGTGCCAACTTTGTTCCGCCCTATAAATTGTCGATTAAATCGTACTGTGGCAAAAATGTATCCAACCTACCGGATTGACAGGTATCTCTGTTTTCAAAACCTTTTTCCCTTTTTCTCTTTTAGTCCTTAGTGTTCTAATGTATTTAAAACCATCTAACCATGAGCCACTACGCTGACGTAGCACCGGGCCTGGTACATGCAGGCACGTTCATGCCACGTGTTTGCCACAGGATCGTAACACCGCACTGTATTGAAATGGTCGCTGCCATCGAATCCACCGATCATGTAGATCAAATTGTTTAGCGTGCAGAGGCCATGGTAAGCGCGAGGCGTTAGGTCCATGTGGATTGAGAGGAACCATCGGTCCGCCCTGTTGTCGGCAGAACAAATCAAATTTAACTAAAAAATGTATGGAGAAGAAACGTATACCTACATAGCTACGTCTATGTTTTTCTATTATTATTGTACGTCATTCTGCTACTTCTCATGCTACTTCTAACGATTAATTTGTATTACCAAAAATGCCGAAGGTATCTTAAACGAGTCTTGGCTACCTTGTATCATACGTTTCAACAAAACTAGTTGGACTGCCAGCGCTCCAGCCACCAACTGCAAAAAGTATCTCAAAAGGTATTCGAGGCCTTGCTAACGGATCATTGAGGTCTGCTTCAGTACCGGGCCTCGAATCCAACAACGTGAGAAATACCACGGCTGGATATAAAGCTTCTTGACATTTCTGTGTAATAAAAAATAACTCTTAGTTAATCTTAAAACTTTAAGAGGCTTTTTTAAGTTTGTTTTCCTCACCTCATCATCCGCAACAGGCTGCCATTGTAATATTTTCGATTTAAAATATTTGTAGCTGATGTGACCGAAGCGTACGCACAATAGTAAGGATGGAATATATTTCCTTCTGATTTCTATATCATGTTCCACCCATGTTTTAACTGCTTGGAATACTATTTCTTCGTTACGAACGTTAAGCTCGTCGTCTCTCAAAATATCTTCTAATTCATCATATGAAAGCGATTTAAATTCAATACATTCCTTAAGTATTCTGCTAAAATTCTGTCTTATATACAACTTTCCTTTTTTTTCTAGCTCACTACAGAAATAATATCTTGCGAATTTAAATATTCCAAGACAGTTATGCGGCCTCAACTCGTGCAAAAGGAACTGACAGCATAGCTGAATAACACCAACAACATCAAATTGATCTGCATATGGTAATAAATATTCAACGTTCTCTGCAGTAACTGTGCATGTCCCTGTATATGCATAATCGAGAATCAAGGTCATGTAATAGCTGGGGACATCGACGAAAATCTCCGTTTCCTCTGGCTCTCCTTTCTTCAACGAATTAATAAATACGACTTTGAAGAACGGACTCACGGCTGAAAGGATTGCCCGATGCACTCGGATAGATTTCATATCCCTGCAGACGATTGTGCCATCGCACAGCTGGCCGTTCTGTCTCAGTTCATTCCATATCGTAGGGAACTCTACGACTGAATAATTTTCAGGGAGGCACACGCATTTTCGTTTTCGCGTAACTATCTTCTTTTTGGTTAATCTGGGTTTCGAGGATGAAGGAGTACGAACAGAATTTTTATTTTTTGATAATTTTCGATGTTTCGAATTAAATTCCATTCCTTTCGAAAAAACGGCGGTCGAAACTTGTTATCTGTCGCGATGACAGACTTAGCGACAGTTGATTCATTTGTTTTAATTCCCTATGGCATATCAATTCAAATTTAGCGGCTATTATAGAATAGCCGTTACTGCCTGACTTATTTCCCATATTATTTACGATCTGCTGACTCATAGATGCAATAGTTGCCGGATATAATCTGTGCCTTGTTTAACACCATTTACCACAAATTATTATTATTATTTATTTATTCATAATTATTAAATACAGAAAATATAAAACTTATGCTAATACATTGGTCCACAAAACTGTTTTGAACAGTTTGACTGTGGACTCCGGTTGAGACTCTTAGAGTAACGCAAAAATGTTAGTACAATATAATCTAAGTAATCAGGTTTGTATATATAGGTATTTATAATATATGTAGTTTATATAGTTATTTAATATTTATGTAATTATATTATCTAAAAGGTAGTTTTTTTATAACTTTTTAAATTTATTTTATTAGTTTCATTCCTGATGTCCACAGGCAAACTTTTCAATATATACGGTAACCGTTTTCTTAGGGTCCTATCCCCATAAAAATTAGATATTCTAGGTACATCAAATTTACTATTCGTATATTTAATGTATTTTATACTACTTTTTTAAAATAAAGCCACGTCGAGCCCAGTTTTTTGAAGAGCTTTTCGGAAAAAGATAAAAGACTTCTTCCTTTTTACCTCTTTCATCTTTTCCTTAACGAGAAGTTCATTTCGGATGTTTAGTATATAGCAAATAGCATATTTGTTGTTTTTGTACATAGCAAAATATGTTGGTATTTTTAATATTTAGTAGTTATTAAAATTTGGCAAATTCCAACATATGCTAAAGAGTATTAAAGTTGAAGACCAGTTACATAGTCTTAATTATAAAAATTAAATTATAATTCAAATATAATTTTGGGTTAAAATTACTTGCACAATAAATTCATCCGCAGCTATCTCTAAATGACTTAAGGATTGATGCATTTAATATCCATCCTTAAATAGCTGTATAAAAATACGGCCTTTTTTCAAGTTTGCCTATATCGCATGTTTTTACTTGTCTCTGCATTATAAGCGAAGTTGGTGGTGAAAATTTTCTTATTGGGAAATAGCAAAACTAGGGTATGTTTTCACTAATTCAAAAAAAAAGGTGTATCTACAAAATATTAACGTTTTATTTATTTACTTGAGATTATTTAACGTTTAATTTATTGTCTATGATAATTACTTATGTCATTGAATTTTTGCAGCTGGCAGTTTTTCGTTCAGCTGTCAAGTATCGTTTTGTCTATAGTCTCTTTTTCATCCGGTTGTCAAGATGGTGAGTTTAGTTGTTGTGAAATTAAATTAAATCCTTGAAAATCGTGATAAATACAAAGTGTTGTGAGAGTTCATGGTGGTTTTTATGTATTACAGTGATATCAACATGTGTTTCTTTACATATTTCAGGGTATCGACATCAACCATAAACACGACAGGAAAGTTAGGCGTACTGAAGTTAAATCTCAGGATGTCTACCTGAGGTTGCTTGTAAAAGTAAGTATTACTCGTTTACTAAGACGGCTCTTTTAAACCTCATTACTACCAGTTAGTCCATGTATTATGAGTAAATTACAGTTTGTTTCTTGTGTTCAGTTCCTAACCTAACTTGTTGTTGTTTCTAGCTCTACAGATACTTGGCTAGGCGTACAAATGCCAAGTTCAACACGATCATCCTGCGCAGGCTGTTCATGAGCCGCATCAACCGGCCTCCACTATCTCTGTCGCGGTTGGCCCGCCACATGAAGAAGCCAACTCGCGAGGGTATGATCGCCGTGGTTGTCGGCAGCATCACCAACGATGTCAGGCTATACACTGTGCCTAAGATGTCCGTCGCTGCCCTGCACGTCACCGAGAAGGCTCGTGCCCGCATCTTGGCTGCTGGAGGTACTGCTTTTTTCTATTTATTTTGTAAGGTTAGGAAGCATGTTGTTATGAACAGTTGGACAGAAGTCCTAGTCAGCACAACTTTCTATAAAACATCTAGACTATATTTATTTATTATATATCTCAAAGTATTAGTAATAACAATCATTGAAAGATGTTGTTGTTGCTTTGATATTACATGAAACAGAGAATGTTATAAAGTTTAGTTGTTGTCGAACAATAAAGCTAATAAGTCATGTAAACAAACAAACAATGCATATATATTATCTGTTCATAATTTAATTGTAAAACATTACTTTTGTTGAAAGTATTAAAAGTACTAGGGTTAAATTTTTATTTGTTGATAGATTTGAGTAAACTTGTAACCCCTTTATTCCACCCAAGATTATATACCTATATTATCTGTATAGATAGTGTGTTCTGCCAGGAAAGTAAACTATTTTTAAATTATAAAATACTAGAGCAGTATGTAAATGACCTTTGACAATTGTCAAAACCTGAACCAAATTTTGTATTTGTATTCTAGGAGAAATCCTGACTTTCGATCAGCTGGCTCTGCGCGCCCCGACCGGCGCTAAGACCGTGCTGCTGCAGGGTCGCCGCAACGCCCGCGAGGCTGTCCGTCACTTCGGGCCCGCGCCTGGAGCCCCGCGCTCACACACCAAGCCCTACGTGCGCTCTAAGGGACACGAACGTGCACGACCCAGTCGTCGTTCTAACGTGTAACCTTTAAATATAAGGACTACAAATAATTTGGTGGTATTATTTTTAGATTTAAGTTAACCTTTCTCTATTTCAAAATTATCCTTCCTCTTGCTCTGAGGTTTTAAAGTACTATTCTGGATACAATATGGTGTACAGACCTTCACACTAGTCAAATATTCACAATATCCATCCTCTTTCCCAGAGTTCATACATAATGAACAGCACATTCAAACTAGGCAAATACCTCCAAATGAAACAGCTTATTACTTCAGCTATGCATTAACCATTTTATTATCTGATGGACCTTAACAAATATTATTTTATATTCATAAAATATTCTATAAAATTAAATAGACAATATATAACAAAATATCACAGACATCTCTACAGTAAAAAGTAATGTTTGACATTAACTTAGCTACAAAATACACTCATCCAATAATTCAACAACTGTTCATCATGTTGTGCTATTCCAAATACTTGCTTGAGTTTCGTTACAGCATCAGATTTACTTCCAGATGCATCTACAGCATATTTTACAGCTTTTGCTATTCTGTAAAAAACAATAAGGTATTTATTTAGTAGTTGCTAGTAATAGTAACGGTATTACTTTCTTTCAAATAAAAAGGTTTCAAAATGGGTAGATGAGTCAATACAGCACCTTAACCTTATAAACCCGTCAGCACATAAAGTTGACTTTATATTAAACTTAGATATAGGATTTGAATATAACAATACTAAGGACTAAGAATCTTACCCTAGCCATTCTAATTGTAGAGATTTGATATGTTGATGTAACACACCATCACTGAACTTATCATTATTCATTGAACTCTCGATTCTATTCATCAATGTGGGACCTGAAACAAAAATATACAGCTGATAATTTTTGATCAATTTGTTATGCAATCAAATTTAATTAAAATTGCCATTATAACTACTTACATTTGACTGGTATTGTACCCACCCATTTGATACTAAAATTACTATTTTCAGTTTCTTCTAAAAAGCATACAATGGGAGGTATATGGTCTTCGCTTTTACTTTGTCGTAATCTTGGATTATCCTTTATATTTATAGGTAACAATCTGGAAAGTCCTTTTATGATGGTTGCTGCTTCCATATTACTTGTCTTGATAACAATCTAAACAAAAATACTGCTTACTAGTACTTGTCAATTATCTTAGGAACTTTTAGTGTGTTGAATGCACCCAAGTGAAATGTGTGAATATGTAACCAGGCACGATTATTTGTTGGCAACTATGTGTATTATTGATTAGGTGTTAAGGAAAAGTTACAGTTTAGTTAAATGACTGACATAAGGCTCATTAAAAACTTACGTAGATCCCCGTCAGTGTACAATACATGAGGATCCTAAAAATTGCAGGCGATAGTAACTTTTCTAATGATCTTATAGATACACATTCTTTGTCATCAGATACTGAGCAAGCTCCGGGCTCAAATATGGAGTTCTTTATGCTCTGTGGTTGTAATTTCTTGAGCAAGTCTTGGCTTGTGTATAATGTTTCTGAATAAGTGTGGGCACCAGCTTTCAGCATCCATGTAAAATGTGAATGTAGCCTTTTGAATACATTGTCATCTCCTGAAAGAAGTAAACATAGTATTGACAGTCAACCTGGTTAATTTTAATAAACAGTTAATTAGAAATGCTCTACATTTCAAGCGGTTTTATACATATTCTGCAAAAAGCATATTTAAATTAACAATACTGTATAGTTACTGCTATGATCAATTGGTTATTAGTACTAGAACATAGATAGGACACAGTATACCAAGCTATTCATATAGTTTTTAATGGCACATAAAATACTGAAAGCTAATTGAACCTTTTAACTAACAACTGACCTGTCAAATGCATGAGAGACCGAGATTGCACAAAGTCATTCCTGCCTGTCTTGAGTCGCAGAGCTCTTTGAGAGCAAACCTTTTGTTCTGCATCGAACACTACCTCTGCTAATTCCTGCAGCTCTTTTGATATTTTCTATGGTGAAAAGAAAGGATTAAAAATATATAGAGCTTAGAATTATCTTACAACATGGGGCTAATAAACCTAATAAACGAGAGTAAGTGGCTGATGTAGAAATATTCTTTAATTCTTACTATTGAAATTGAATTAAAGATTTGGCTCATATCTGAACAACATAGAAGAAATTTAAGTATTTTAAAAAGTATTGGCACTGCCTTTGCCTACGAAATAAATTATCAACTCATAAAATTGTAATGCTATATAAGTCTACAAAAAACATCACCTGCATATGCTCAGACAGCAGTGGAGTGAGATTCAATAACAGCATCTTATCCTTCATAAGTACTACTATAGAGAACCATCTCTTCAATCCTCTGGCCCAGGTGTCTTTCAACTGAAATGTGAGGCTCAAAACATGGCCGTGTGTGTCATTGAAATAGACGACACCACCTTCTTTGCTCCAATTTACCTTGAAAGAAATTTGCATTGGTTTTAGAGGCACTGTATGAGCTTCATTCTGTCTTCAGTTTATTTCATGTTTATAAAGAGTAGCCTGCAGAACGGTGTGGGTTTCAAAGACACAAAGTGGAATAAGAATTGTGTTAACAAATGTTTAATCTTACCTCACAAGTTATGCTCCGTATGGCTGCTTGTCTTAAAAAAGACGTAACATCCGGGTTGGGAACAGTTTCTCTGCTACAATATATCGTACCATCTTCCTCCCGGGATACATACACTGTTTCGGGCCCCAGTGATGTACAGCCACTACATTGGACACCAGATTTTGACGACTCCGTTGTATGTTTATCATGATCAGTCGTGAACGTACAAAACAAGGGTCGCGGGCCGTGGGCCTCACAAAAATGGCACAAACCAACTATCGCGTTCATTTCATCGCTATTTATTTGTTATACTTTAAAAATCTTGAATTATTCACAAAATAGAGAATGAAATGTAGATGTCAACAATAAAAGTCAACAATGGTCCATACATGATTTCAGTTTTTAAGCATTTATAGTAGTTGTTATATCTTTTCCAATGTTGCTGCTGCGTGCTAGACTAGGATGGAAGATATATAAAATGTCAAATATCATGAAACACACAGAATATCTTTTTGACGTTAAGCAGGTGATCCAATTGACAGGCAGTGTAAAGGTAAGCACACACGTGACTAAATAATACCTATGTACATATTCTGAAATAGATCTACCGAAAGTGAATTGTTACGTGTGTCACACCAAAAAGTGTAATGCTATGAGACATTCTTTTCTTTGAATCGATTTACCGGGCTGGGCCCGGCAATACTTGGAGCCTGTCAGTTACCAAATATTGTCGGGGGCCCATTTAGTAACAAGCTCGCCAGTTAGAAAATGGGCCTCCCATTATATCGCCACGATAAACAGCGCAGCGAGTTATAAATATTTTGTAGGCCTCTGTCCCATGGGCCATATGGCAGCCTTCTCATTTGATCCACCCCTGGATTATACCTCATCAACAGTACCACACATATCATTAGATTTTTTCAATTTTCGAATGCTAACATGTTACATAAAACTGTTATTTTATTTGCCTACTTAGGATAGGTAATTGGTGTACCATCATAACGTTGACGCATGCAAGGAAACCTCTCTCGCAAGTATTGATTTTTTAACCTAAACATGAACGGGGAACCATTTTGGTTGGGATGCTAGGTAACTATAGCCTATAGCACTTTGAGGTATAGTTTTAATAGACTAATGTACAAGATACAGTAATAGATACAAAAGTGCTCACTAAAATAAAATAAATTCGAGTATTGAGGACTAAGATCTTATACTTTCTCTACTGTTGTTCTGTTTCTGTTTTCTTTCCTTGCCTAGTGGCTCAATTAACTAACCCCAACCACAATAGGAAATGTAGCTGAGAAAATATCTGTCGTTACTCTTTTTTAGCTTATTAATGTACAGCCGGTACCTACAATTTCTCGGGCCTTCCGAAACACGGAGGAACTCTTTATGACAAAGATGGTCACCCATCTACGTACCAACCGCGTCAAGCGTAGCTTAACCTGTGAGGGTGAATCCCTCACAGCTTCAGCTTAAGCAGTTATAGCTTAGCCACGAGCTTCTTCGTATCAATTGATTAACGTGCCATAAAGCTGATTTTGACGCGTTAATTGATACTTTTGATGGTGTTTTTTTAATCATCATGAAATAATATAAATTAAAAATTAACCTTGTTACAAAAACGACTTAACCGATTTGGTTAAAATTAAGCACAAAGATAGTTTATAAACTGAAATATACCATAGGTACACTCCTTACACAATAAGCGTTTAAATTGCCTCTACATAATGTTAAGATTAAAAAAATAGTGTTATGTTTAGTTCTGTCCAGTAAAATTTTACAATTCAAAATGTATTCAAGTATACTTAATTAAAAAAATTTGTTAAAGGTAATTTATTTGGTTGTGGATTTGGAATAAGGAAAAGGGATGTTATTTTGGAAACAGAGGTGATGGATATGCAAACAGTATTAAAAAGCCAATAATTCTGATTTTCAATAACTCATTTATTCAACTGTACACTGATTCACAGTTATAACTTTAATGGAAAATCACAAGCACAGTTATAATATGATTACCTAAAATTAAGTAATTTGACTGTGCTATAACATCCAACATACGAGATGAAGAAATGCTCTATCATAATATTACATAGTATCGCACCCGGCTAATCTCCCTCGCCCTACGATGCGCAACACTTATACTGACGTATGGTAACAGCGGTCACAGCGAAGCAACATGATTATGAAACTTGAGGAAAGAAATAAACGCGATGAAATATAAAATAAATTAATTTAATATTATAAACAAATAACATGTTACTGTGCCTATCGAAAAAAATTGTCTAAAACGTTTGTTTATACTACTGCTGTATGGTGGCGGTTTATTTCTTAGAGACGGGTTTGTAGGCTAGTTTTCTAGACTTCATGGTCGACCACTTGTGTCGCTTGAAGTAGTAGGCGACTACGGCCATCAAGGTGAACATGCCCATGGACTTGATGGTCATCAGGCGGCGCTCGTCCAGCTCGGGCTCGGAGCACCACCGCAGGAACGTCGACACGTCCTTGGCCAGCTGCGACGCCGTCGCGACAGTGCCGTCGCTGTATTCGGCCGCCTGTAAAATTTTGTTACAACACTTAAAACTTGTGTTTTCTCTTTTTTTGGTTAATTCCGAAGACAAGATGAGTGCTTTGACCTTTTCTGTAGGTATATAAAAGGTCATAGAACCCATACAGCAAGCATACGTAGCTCACGCTTTTGCACCAATGCCAAGTGTTGAAATGCTATACTTGCCAAGTATTAATCAATCAAGATAATATACTCCATCTTTCACGTTAAAGCAGAGTATTAACTTAAATTAAAATTAAGGCTTTAAATGATTGGTTAAATTAAAAGCCCAAAAAAATATTTTCTAATGCAATCAATCCAGCAAACAATTTGGCATAAGAAAATTTCGAAGCGTCAATAAAAGTCAGACAAGTCCACAGTGAAAAACAGTGGCACAAAAAGTATAGATACATATACAAATGAATATATAGTAGTTGGTGTGTGTACATACCTCGTCGAAAAGTACTTGTGCCATAGAGATGGCGCCACCAGGGAAGTACGGATTGTAGTTCTGTCCCTCGCGCAGCACGACGCCGGCGGGCGCTTCCATGTAGCCGGTGAGAAGCGCGAATATGTAGTCCTCGCCTCCCTTGCGGCCCGAAACGATCAGAGACAGGTCGGGGGGGTAAGCACCTGGGAAACGCAAGGTTGCATTAATTAAAGTAATTAAAGGAGACAACTATTTTTCCATTTTACAAATCCAATCTAAGCTGAACAAAGAGTTGTTAAAGTTCCGTAGCTTTTAACTGATATCGAAATTACAAACCACATACAATAATCACCGTGTGAATACTATGTAAGATAGACTTTAAGCCTGATATTTTTCCTCTTATTAGTCATACATTAGTGGCAAGTCAATGGACGCGAACATAAAAACTCTTCACGGTGTCTGAGTTATATGTAAAGATTGTGGTACATAGGTAAGATGTTGTAAATATTATAAACACATGATGCAAGCGCTAATATTACCTAGCTATATACATTTTTATTTTTAAGAGTTTAGTTTTCTAAATCATCTCTTAAAATGCCACTTAAATTACAAGCTCTTTTATTTATTGCAAAGTACTTAATAACTCATCAAAGGTAATGGCCATTAGGTTTACAAATAATATGTTTACAACTCAGTACTAAAGCTATTTAAAACTGGAAACACTAAATACAAATAAATATTGCGCCAATATTCAGTTCATTAAAAAAAACCTAAATATTAAAAAAGCCTAGGAATCACACGTCACTCGCCCACCATATAGTATTTATTTTTCTGGCACTATGTCAGATATTCTTGTAAACTATGTCACACTGCCACTATCATTAGAAGCTTGAATGCAGTTAAAATACTATAGAAGTAACATCTAAGATGGTCTTGCATTAATCTGTTTTTGTTAACTAACTAGTGCAGACCAAAGTACATTCTATGCAGGAAATGTTCCTCTGTGTCATAGGCTCAATCAAGAACTTTATCTAGTTTTAAAACGTCATAGTATTCATCAATAGAATGAAATCAAGGAAGAATCGCAACTCGGCTTTTAATAGGGTGATTGTGAACATTTTATTAAATTAATGTAAGGCATAAAATAATGCAAAACATATTAAAGTGTAAAGGCGTAAGTGACGCCACCCGAGAAAATGTATCAATTATTCTTTTGTTTACGCGATAAAGCTCATAATTCCTATCCAATATGTTTTAGAAATGTATCCAATCCTCAATTGTTTGTCTTCAACTGTCCTACACAAAGGCTTTAGACTATTTTCATACAGAGAAGAGTTGGACGCTATATCAGTATCACTGCAGCAATCGGGTTGATGTGTAGAACAGTCAGTTATCAGTTACAACCGCGCAGTTATCGAAAACGTGTGTGTGTGTGTGTGTGATTCATAATTTAGAAGAGTTGTATTGTTATCAGACTTATTATAATTAATCGGCACTTGAACTTTATAGTGTTAATAGTATTGTAAAAGTATATTGCGAATAATTGTTACGTCCACATATACGATATGGAAACTCGTACTATTTGACATTAACTAAAAGATGAGTTTTCTTTAAAGAGTAGAACCTCGTGATAAAGGATGAGTAGTACTATAAATGAAGGTAAAACTCGTATTTTTTTTCTGCTAAACCCCATCCAAGCTGCATTAATCGTTTTGACTGTTTGATTCGTCGATTAATGCATTAATTTAAGATTTATTGATAGCTTACGAAATTGTGTCTTTAAATTCTGCATATAAAATCTTAATATTTCAATGTGAGGTTGTTAAATATAAAACAGTATAGTAATTACCGTTGTTGGCAGCCCTGGCAGCATTTTCGTTGGGGTAGGGCGAAGGCAGGTAGTCGGAGAGCTTGCCTGGCCTCTCGAAGAAGTTGCCCTCCTCATCAGGACCGTCCTTAATCATCACCTATGGAGAAAATAGACAATATTATATCAAATTCGGTATAAATAAAGTATGACATTTGGAAATTTTGAAGAAATACTATTTTATGCCACAACATTATTTTCTCAAACTTTAGTAGATATTAACAAAATAAAACTTGAAAGACCCTCTGAGCGAGTTTTTTTTTAATATTTAAATTTATTTTGGATTTAGTTCAATTTCGACACACTGCTTGATCCTAAACCACTTAATCAACTTTTGGACTTTTGAGGTCACTACTGCATTGATATCTGCAATGCGGGCCACTTACGCCGATGCATCCCACATTCCTGCATTGAACTATTAAACTTGTGTGTATGTAGCACATGTATTTATGTCTTTTTAGTGTGTGTTGTCCTGGCTTCCTGCCAGTATTTATTTCGTTTCAATAATTTTCCATTGAGGCAGGTTGTTGTACGCGAAAGCACCTCCATATTAGTTGCATAATGTTTTTTTACATAACTTATAGTGTTTTTGTAGTTACGTAAGTCGTAATGTAAAAAAATATTATAAGTGGCAATCTAGATGTTTTTTTTTATGTATTTCTTTTTGGGTAACACTAAGTTGCGAGCAATCTTTTGACTACATGGGTAATGCTTATCTATAGTAAAAAGACACCTGTACTTTCATATGGATTTTTATACAGTTGATAAGCCAACTCAGCATACTTAAACCTCTTGACTTATTATTATAGTATAACTGCACAACAGTTACTACACACCAATAACGAGGTCTCCATAATTTCTGTGTGAAGTTTTTAATTTCATGACATAGCACACTCATTTATAAATGTTTTTCATGTCTATCGTGTATACAATATGCTCAGAATAATAGTTGTTGTAGAGCAGCAACATTAAAGTTGTATAAGAAATAGGATGTTACTTACGTAAAATTAGCTATGTCAATCTAGACAAGCTTATTCAATGCTCTAACCGTTAATAACTGTTACTCATTACTCATATGTATATTTTATATTAAAATGGTTTATACTTACGTCGGCAGCCTCGGCCTTCGCCTCTTCTTCAGTGTGAGTCACATTGACGAGGTTTCGGAAGGCGATGTACTGCAGGGAGTGGCAGGCCTTGCACACTTGCTTGTACACTTCGTAGCCACGGCGTACACTGTTCCAAACAAAGCAATTACATTAATGTTGTAGAGATGAAAGAATGAGTGCCAGTCCTTCGAATAACGCTGGTACAGGCTGGCATAGATACTAGAAAGCAGCCTTATTGCTACTTTTGCCTTGCAAAGGGACAGAAAAATATATATGATCTACAGATAATAAAATACTTACTGTGTAAAGTAAAGATAATGGTACAGGTGAATATGTTATCTTCGACATGTGTTAATTTTTTTACTTGTTTTTGAACAGAAATTAGTGAACATAAGATTTTTTTTCTTTTTTTGTCTGTAGAACTGCACTTCCTTTTTCATGGATATGTTTTGACTTAATTATGTTAATGACCTTGCGTATTAATAGAACTATATGAGGTGGTCAAGACATTTACCAATCAAGTTAACACATTGCATAGACATTACGTAATTCTAACATAGTTTATTTCATTGTTTTCTATGCTTCTTGTTGTGTTCGTAAATTGAGTGTTCGTAGCCTGTGAATAGTTGAAGTTATGAACAAAGTTGGATAATGGGCAATGATAGACAGGTTAGTAGAAGCCTAAAGTCAGATTTGTGTCATAGGCACAGCATGTCCAACAATGGGTTAAATTGAACACTTACACTATTATGATGATCCCATACTAGCACTTTAAATTTAACAAATTACAATATTGAAGTTATTTATTAAACATCAATGATTGAAAGTTTTACTATTGTTAATCACAAAACCATTAGATCGAATAGTGCATATTCTTTTCGAGATTTCTTATCTTTGGATAATGTAAATATTTACATTAGATAACTGCAGTTTATATTGACATGTAAAATACCATTTGTTGCTATTTACTGATAATGGTTCATTTCCAGGAAACAAAAAATACTTAATGGTGTCACTAGTGTTCTATGAACCAAATACGAAATTAGTATGAGTCATAGCAAGATACATATCTTGATATATAAGACTTGGATACAAAACATATCTACAATTATATAGATATTGCAGCTATTTCTATGTGTGTTATGTTTAGAAAGGTAAGGCTTTACTTTCATTTTGTTTAAGTTGGCACTACGACACGTGTTTGCGAACATTGCGCCTTAGTATACGCCCTTTCATAAAATGAGTTGCATAAGGCTGCATAAGCTGCTTAGGAAAGCAAGATTAAAAAAGACCTTTTTTCTTCTAAATTTTTGTGTATTTTTAAGTATGGAGAAGGGTAAGTATAAAGGAGGCTTTTAAATGATTGAGGTTAGCTGATCAATACCATGTGCATTTGCAAGTGGTGCGATGCACATTAATTGGGCTAAAGTAAACATTTACACAACTAATTATTGTACCCTTGACTCAGTACCAGTTTGGAAATATTGGTTATCATTGATAAATAACTTGTAAGAAGCAAGTCTCTAGGGCTAAATTAAGATATACATTTATTGCAATGAAACTAAATTTCTCTCTATATGAAAACATGATATGTCGAAAGTGGGAACCCTATTGCAGGTATCTCTTTCTAAAGTAAAAGAAAACAGTTTTTATTATAATTAACAGCTTCTTAGTTCTTCTCAAACTAGAATAAAACAAAATGAAGAATGTTTTAAACTCACCTAGCATGGTCAAGTGACTTGAACCAGCCATCGTGGCTCCAAGGCTGGTGAGGTGGATGAGCCTCAGATCCTGACGCTTGTACAGACTGTTCTAGTGCAAACAGCAGTGCCCCGACACCTCCAGAAACGACTCCCAATGTTGAGAGCCACTGTGCAAGAAAATACAACATGATGTTTTAGTAATGTGGATAAAACAAGGAATTGAAGAGAAAATGTTATTATTAAACTGAGGTGAAACTTAAAAATATATGAATCTTTTTAAATAGTTGATATAGATATAATTAACTAATGATTTATAATTAACAAGCATAAAATGGTTAGGATGTAAGAACTTGACCTTCATGGTATTTTATCATGGTGTTTTCTCCAACATGGAGTATAAGTACCAAAATAACAGTATTTTTACGGTTTAATTCACATCTGTAATGTATTATGATTGAGTACGAAAAAATAAAATGGCTCATAAACCATTGTTACTTACAATAACTAGGTTATCATAGTAGTAAAACTAGGCTACTATTTGTTACACAACATTTTTTTATTGAAAACATCAGTCATTATTTTCCAGGTTTTATTCATTGTTATGTGAACTTTAGTTAAGATTGCGATAAACCTTAGGGATAACTTAAATTATGGCGTTTTGAATTATTTCACAACATTAAAAGTAAAAATGAAATAATAAATGAATGGATGTTCTATACTTACTATTTTCCTATTTCTTGTCCATCCTTGAGCGCCAGTGGACAGCTGACAAACCTGCAAGGGACGGCCTCCATTAGATTTCTTATGTACTTGTTACATAATGCAGAATAGGTTATCACTTGCCCATGAAAATTTATATTATACACTCGTAAGAATTTTGGTTCCACGGAGTCTCCAACAACCACATGAATGCATTTAACACGTTATTAATCGCGTGGTATGGCACAAATTGATAAAATACAGCAATTTTACGTGACACTTCGAACTTGAACTTCCCCGTCAATGTTAACATACGGAACACGCTAAGGATACCTACTAACAGTTTAGACTACACAACAAATTGTTTGGAACGATTTAAAGTACCTGGGGTGTAACTATCCCATAGTTTTTCAAAAGACGTGCCCCACAAATCCTACCGACGGCGGCCGCCATGATAGAAAAACGTCGTAATGAAAGATGTAACGACTGACAACTACAACGAGACAACTGCCATTTAAAAAAATATTGTTAACACATATGTTTTCTACTTTAGCACAAAAGTCTCGATTTACATAAATATTATTCAATGATCTATTTTGATATTTGGTTATTATAAATAATCCTTCATTACGCTTTGGATGACAACGTACATCAATTCGACTTGACATGAACGGTTATCAATCAACAATTAAAACTGGCCACAAATTTTATTCATTGTGAGGGAATATGACCTCTTTTCTAACAAGTTTTAATTTTTCTGTACATATTGTGCTAATTTAATTGTTATATAAGTCTATTTGAAGCTACTAAAATGCTGTGCTTTCAAATATAAATATGTCCTGCGCAAATCGTGTGTGTCAGTCATCCTTACTAGAATATCATACTCGTACCAAAAACACTGAAACGTTCCGTTTTTGACGGAAATAGTAACTTTATTTCACTAGTGAGGAAACGTCAATGTCAAACATTGAGGTTATGAAATTACAAACTTTTGTTTAATTTAAATTTTACTCAAATTAACTAAATGATGAAATAACAATTTACTCAATGAAGCTACTACTGTCACAGAAGCTTATTAGTTTTTTTGTACCTAAAAGGTACTCGTGATAGTAGAGCTTTTCACGCTTGTTTACCATCCGGCTTTTTTCTCAACGAGATTTGAATTTATCAAAGATCGTGTTTAATACAGGTTAAAGAATTGTGTTACGAAGATGAAAGTGTTTACGCAGAAGAAGAACCCTCTGACGGGGACTACGGAGTGGGATGTGCAGGACGAGGATTACGATTTCCATCAAGAAATAGCACGATCTGGTTTCGCTGATATGTTGCATGATACTGAACGAAACAAAAAATATTACAGAGCCCTACAACTTGCTATCGATAAAATGCACAATAAGGGAAAGAAAGCTAATGTTTTGGATATTGGTGAGAGCAGTTTTCTCAGTTTTTTTTATTACACTTGAAAGTTACCTGCCTAGTGAAATTCCTAGTGATTAAATATACTTAACAGGCAATAATTGTTAAACTGTTGATCTATTCTACTTATTAATGTATCATTGTACCTTTTTCAGGCACTGGAACTGGTCTCCTTTCAATAATGGCTGCTCGATCCGGTGCTGACTCCATAGTTGCTTGTGAAGCATTCAAACCGATGGCTGAATGCTGTGCTAAGATCTTACAAATTAATGGAGTTGCAGATAAAATCACATTGATACCTAAAAGGTCCACGGAACTCACTGTGGGGGAGGAAGGGGATATGAAGGAGAAAGCTAATATTTTGGTTACAGAAGTGTTTGATACTGAGTTGATAGGAGAAGGTTGGTTTCATGCTTTATGTTATATTACAAAGAATATTTGGGGTCCATAGCTTGCCCAATAATATTGTATTGATAGTTGTGATCATATGATTTGCTACTCTATTTCTTTGCTACACAGTGAATTTTGTATTATGATGTAGTTGTATTAATGTATTTTTAACACTGTTAAGAAAAAATTTTTGCTAAATGCTCATGCTAGGTAGCCAGTTTGATTAAATAGTTTTGTAAATAATAAACCATCTTGCATGGTCTATAAAGATACCTGCAATGTTTTAAAATTGCAATGAGTTTTTTTTTGAATTTCTGTTAATAATATCACATGCTAAACTATGGAAACAGGTCTGTAATAATGACAAGATATTTTTTTTTGGGAAGAAGATTCTTTAATTGAATATTTTTCTTTTATTTTAATATTAATAATTAATAATATTAATAATTCTTTTTTTATTATTTCTTTTACTGACATTATTCACTTCTGTAGTAGACTACTAAACATAAAGTAGAAATCTTTAATCTTTTTTTTTTCTCTACAGGGGCTCTATCAACATTCTCACATGCTCACAAATGCCTGCTAGAAGAAGACTGTATAGTAGTACCAGACTCAGCAGTCATATATGCACAAGTGGTGGAATGCCCAACTCTATGGAAATGGAACAAACTTAATGATTTAGCTGATGCTGACTTAGATATTATTTTAAGAACTCCAGATAAGGTAACATTGTTGTTTGTTTGTCAACTGCTTATATGCCAATAAATATTCTCTGAAGAATCTTGTTTTAGGTCATACAAAACAAGTCATTAAAATTTTAGTGCATAATTTTGTAAATTTTGCAAATTACAAATGTTTTACTTTAGAGAATAATAATAGGGATGATGACAATTTTTTTTGCAGTGTCCCTCTTGTAGTTTTTTGTATAATAATGGACACGTATTTTTTCATTCGTCCCGCAAACGTAAATTGACCAAATTACAGTGAATGAAACTTACGCGTGACGTCACGATGGAGTATAAATTTTACTCTATCGTTACGTCACTAGCCCCCTCTCCTAAACTTTAAAGCAGTTAATCTTTGTCAATTCTAGTTTTTCTGTAAAAGGAAAAAATATGTGTCTCATACTTTTCAATTATCTAACTGAGGGACTAATGAGATTTTTTCTTTTTATGCCTAGTCATCATCCCTATTGTATGGCCCATATTAAACATAGCTTAGTTGCAAGCTTCTTGTTAAGCATCTGTTATATTATATCATTTACTCATCCTCATCCTTATATCCAATCTATGTAATTTTGTACTATGTTTTCATTTCAAAGTTTCACCAAGCCTTTCTTTTACTCAGATGATGGAATGCCCCGGCTCAGCAGCAGTTCACGACATCCAGCTCTCCCAGTTACCACGAAACATGTTTCGTGAGCTTTCTGACCAGATCCCTGTCTTCTACTACGACTGGTCCGGCAAAACGCCCATTGCAATGAAACGGACGGTGAAGCAAGACTTTACTGTGTCCACAACCGGAAGGGCTCAAGTCGTGTTTATGTGGTGGGAGCTTAATATGGACACGGAAGGTACGGAATTCAGTTTGGATTTTGGAGAATGATAATAGTCGTATTCAAGAACAATCTCTAGCTAAGGGACATTCAAAAAGTCTATCTTTACATTCTGATTGACAAAGAATCAGTATAGCATTTGGGAGGCGACATATTAGTCTCTTCTTGATTTCTGTTTAATATGGAAAACTTATTAAAAGTGTTGATTATTGAAGTCCAATATTGTATTTCCAGGTAAGATTCCTCTAAGCTGTGCACCTTGGTGGTGTCACCCTGACGCCGATACTGCAGCCGAAAGACCGCAGGACACGATACCCTGGCGAGACCATTGGATGCAAGCGGTCTACTACCTTCCTGACGGCATGACAATACAAAAAGGCACGGAAGTCACCCTCGTGTCCTGCCAAGACGAATACTCACTCTGGTTCTATGTAGAAGACGAATCTCGCAAAAGACCGAACTACCGAAGACCTAACTGCGAGTGTGGTGTTCATATGGCATTATCCAGAACCCATGTTTCCTACTTAAACGATGGTAAACGAAGCAAAAAGTTTTTAGAACAATTAAAACAGGAGATCAATGACACTTCAGTAGTTCTTGACTTCAATGGAAGCAGTCTAATGGGACTTGCGGCTGCGAAACTTGGCGCAAAGACCGTGTACATACAAGAGAGCATGAATCTAAATCTAGACATCTTAAGAGAGTATATTGCGACGAATGATTTAAAAAACATAAATTTTATATCTGAAGTTACTGTAGAGGTTTTAAATGAAGTGACCAATGTTATTAGTGATCCTAACTTTTCGAGCGCCATACTTCCTTGGGATAACTTAAAGTTGGCGTATCTCTTGTATAAGTATAAGGGTGATTTGGGGAACTGTCTGTCGGTGATACCTCACAAGTGCGAGGTGTGGGCCATGCCGGTGGAGTTTCAAGATTTGCATAAGATCAGGATACCTTTGGGCAGGTGCGAGGGTATCGATATGGCGGTCTTCGATGGATTAGTTGAGGTGTGTTTATGTATTTTTTTATCATAAAAGTGTTTGTAGGATTTTTGCTTAAAAAAAAAAAAAACTGACTGACTAATAATTTCTACATAAGCACAGCATCTATAAAAAACGATGTCCATTTTTGGTTCACATAGAAATCATTAAAGTGATTTGGTCTTTAGAGTGTTTATTTAACTTAGAAGCATGTATTGTGTCCTGTTTGTAACTTATTGTAGGTATAGTAAAAACTACATTCACACACTATATTGCAGAATTCTCGAACAATAAGTGACGCAGAGATCGAAGCTCAACCGTTATGGGAGTATCCGTGCAAGAGTCGCGGCGAGCCCGTCAAACTGTTGGAGATGGACTTTATGGAGCTGCAGCAAACGTACGCACGCGATGACGTCATTGATGTGCCGTAAGTATGATCCATTCGTCATTCATTTCATTTCGACGGAAGATTTTAAAACGACGGCTTTATTGCAAATGATATACCTGACTTAAGGTGTACGGCTATTAAGGAGGTGGATAAAATTGTGATTTGGGATTTATTTGATAATAAATTGGCAACATTTCCAAACATTTACATGAAAACTTATAAAGATAAAATATCCCGACGAAAAAGAAAAGACTTGACTCTTGTTCACCTATTTAGTAGCGACGCGGCGACGGTGCCACACATAGACATAGCGAACAAACTTTTTACACCTCTCTATTTACCTTTAATACAAGTTTGTACCTTTAATATACTGCAAAAATGTATTCGACACTCAATTCCACCAGAACTTCTGTGAACCTTGACTTGAATTAATTACTTTCCTCTTGAGTTGCAATTTGAAGCAATTTTCGGTTTTCACTTCTGGATATTATAGGTATGTGTTAAAAGGGAACTAGTTTCCTAAATAATTATCATTAAAACATAAATACTAGTAACAACTTATTTATTTAAATTTCCAGTAAAACAGAATCAGTAGAACAGGAACTGGTGAATGGTTTCGCGCTGTGGGTGGTATGGGATGTCGGCGTTAAGCAGAGCTCGGGTCCGGTGCAGGCCCCAGTCGTGGGGCAGAGAGTGGACTGGGACCCGCACACTAGGCAGGCTGTTAAAATACTTGTGAGTGTTGTAGTAGTTGCTTGATTTATGTACCTTTTGTTGTTGAAAGTCCGTTTTCGGTTTTTTGACCGGTTTTATTTTCTGTTTATCTCAAAAAGTTGACTTGGAAATAATGCTTACTAGCAATAAGTCCTATCTTGCCTACCATTATGAGCACAAAACATTAAATGAATAACAGAAAACCGCGCGCCATGAGGCCTAAATATAATGTCTATATTAATAGTTTAAGAACACAAGTCAAAGTAAAAACTATAATCAGAAAGTTATTAATAAATTTCACACACACACAAGTACTTAGTACTTATAATACACTAGGTTTGAACACATTAATTCTAACGTAAACAAAGGGGATTATAGGGATGTAATCACATCCCTTAGCTTATCCTGCTATGTTCCACATTCAATGACTATCCATTGATTATCCTGTTAACTTAATGACACGGGAATAATCCTTACTAATCCGACTGTTTATTCTTATCGAATTACATGCGGTTAAATTACTGGACGAAAGCTTATGCACAGTTAAATGAACTAAATAAACGTGTTTCAAACAATACAAGCCGAGTCAACTAGATGCTGGAAAAAACCCTTATTTCAATTGCCTAAGTATAGTTTTATAACAAATAAATTTGCTTTGCTCCTAGTCAGACTGAGAGTCGAATAAATTATACCAGATCTAATATCATTGGTAGGTTCTTACAGATATTAAAGCAATAATTAAAAAAACAATTCAACCACGCATTCCTTAGACAGAACTTACCAGTTGTCCTATTCTCAATAGACCGCACGGCAACAAGCCATAGCATAACAATAAACATTAATTAGACTAGACTAGCAATTAAGTCATGCATAATATGGCAACACTGCAACTTTGCAACCCACTTCCCTGTTGCCAGGTAATAAAATTGATTTATTATTATTTATACATTACATTTATGAATACCTTGATAATTTCCTGCTCGCATAATAATAAGATTATTTATTTTACAGAAAAAGTCGTTTGAAGCAAGTGATTCGTTCAAGTGGCGTTACCAAGCGGTATGCGACCTCGCCAAGGGACAATTCAACGTTGACATAGACTTAGTACTTGAATAATGCAATTTATACTTATTTATTATATTATACAGCTGTCAATACTGGTTTTATTTACCGCCTTTTTTGTGTTTTGGAATGTGGTTGTATGGATTTTGTAATTAATGTTATATGGAGTTGAGTAATATTAGTTTTTGTTGGCTTTATGTCTCAATATCAAAGTGAAATAGTTATTTCTACCCATGTGGATGAAAAGACACTTGGCATGGGGTCTGATCTCAATACAGGGATGCACTATATGATGCTTTTTGTACAAACGACATTTACTTCACTAAATATTTATCTTATACAACAAATCGTATAACCTTACTAAATATTCCATTAAACACAAATAAATCAATTTATTGATAACTAATGATTAATATTGCAGCAAAAGTGCCAATGTCGGCGTTCCCTATATCCATGTATAAGGGAAAATGGACCTTATCTCTTGTACATAAAGATCAAGGATCATATCATTTAAATATTCTCAATGTTAACCTTTAGCAGGGATGTATTTCTATGTAGTGATTGATTGACGTGTTGTAATTCAATGAAGATATTGTTTTGTTAGAGTTGATATCCTTAAGATATTGGTGTCAATATGATGTGATCATGATATGACCAGTTCGTGACGACTTGATTGTCGTATTCAAGGCGAGATGATTCAGATTGGAGTGATGTTGAGTGTATGGGTAAGTGCTATCAAACAGTTTTTGTGGCCTGGCTAGTAAAGAATATTTTTTTATCTATTAGGGTTTATACCAGCCAGAGTTGTGTAGAGTATGCGTTAGCGATCCTGTGGCTCTGGCTCAGGCTGTTGAAGTTTTTAGTAGGTGAGAGGCCGACATATCCCCATGCTGTGTTTCACCAATGTCAAAAAGGATTCAGGCACAAGTCACAGTTGGGATGCTATTTGGATAGAAGGACTGGTCTAAGGTAAGACTGATGATCACGTACAAATTATTTGTTCTTAGAAAATCCTATTTTGCCCCTTTTTGAGATGGTGGATTTTTTCCAGGGCTAGTAGCCCCACATTTTTGGTTTAAAGCTTCCAATACCAACCCCAGAGCATCCCCTAAGCTATAATAAAAGAAACCGACTCTGGCAAGGTGTCACTTGATTGTAGTAATCAAACATTCTTTAAGTCTAAGTACTAAACAAAGGCAACGTAATAGGAATAACCAACAATTTTGACTGCACTGATAGCCAAGTGGTAGGTCACTACCGCAGCTACGACACCACGCGAACCCCTGTGCGCGGGACGTATAACGGGCTCGATCCTCGCGAGGACAAATGCTTGTTTTGAGCTTCACACGACAAAAAAGTCCAAGTAGGGATAGTCAGTTGAAGATGACGTATTTATTGAATCTAAACTATTAATATTATTAATTAATATATGCCAAAGTGCTTGTGCTTATTCAGTTAATGCAAAGGCATTATGAATTTGGTGTCGAAACTGACTGATATGATTAATTATCATGTGAATCAGCAAGCGCATGACGCATGGTGCCTGAAGTCTCAGATATTTTCTTGTGTTGCTTTTATTGATTGAAATAATGTTCTCACAAAATCATACCCTTTGTGGGATAGATAGTATTAATTGCCATTGTCAATCCATCTTTGTAATGTAAGTCTTTATAAAAAGTTGAAATCTAACCATCGACGCGATTTATGGAAGTAGGTAGTAACGTCCCTATTTCTTTTTATTTATCGCACTAAGTCCGAAAAGCAGTGTAGAACTAGGCGGTCCGTCTTGTGTAGCAGGGAATGATTAAAAACTGTAGGACACTTGTAGATGTATAAAAGAAATTCTGAATGGAAGGTATAAGTAATTCAATGAAAATCGCGCCCGATTTTCTGAACGCGCATTTTAGGTACCATAGACAACTGCGTTCGTAGGATAATGAAAATTAAATTAATTCTAAGTAGTTCAGGGTGTGTAGATACGTACGAAAGTCCTTTGCACGTTAATCAAACAGCGTGTGCCTACGACCTAAAAGAGTCTAAGGTCTCAAAGTTGCCTAAGTACATATCAACAAAGAGTTGCCTACACAAAAAACATAAATTTTCTCATAATTATCGTAGTAAACAGGTGTAGGTATATCATCGTACCTACGCAGTGTGGGAGTGATTTATGTTTCATTTACATGCACCGCGTGGGGCAAGCAAAGATGAAATTTAATACTTACTATGACAGGGTGAATTAAAGTACCAGAGCTTTTGATTAAATTCGCAACTTACGAGCGTAATGTTAATTGAATGGATGACAAATTGCTTCTCTATGGTTTTAGAATTGGATGTGACTGAAGATAAATCCTGTATTAATCGATCGATTTTGTTTGCTAGTCGAGGCACTGTATTTTATTTCATTGAATACTAAAGAATGATTTAACGATTGTAAAATATATTGTTGAAGTTGTTACTTGTAGCTGTGTTTCTTAGTCAGTTTGTTTGATTTAGTGTCTAGAGGTGTTTTGTTTTATGTTGCTGCATAAAGTTAGAGAGAACAGTGTAGCACGATTATATACTTCAAATTGTTAGGAAATTATAAGTTTAATATCATTAAACTGTCTGCAGATGACAGGAGCTAAAGGTAGAAGTCATGTATCCTTGAACAATATTTTATTTTATTGTATTTTATTTGGGAAAATAAACACAAACAAGCAAAATATGCACCGTATTATGATATTTGGACTCTTGTTTTATAAAAAGTAAACCAGATATTTCGCCAATATCGGCATGATTCACGTATTTATTAAGTAAGACACTAGTGACAGTTACATTTTTTTTTTCAAGAAACAATAGACAAGTCAATATGTGTCCTTAACAGTCTTACTGGCAACGATACTTCCGTTGACAGCCACATTTTTTGTCCACTCAAAGCTCATTACACAGTCTTCAACATACTCCAACGATTAATTAAATATTAATGGCTTATTAGAAAACCAGCCGCGAGTTAGACAACCTTCTGTATATCCCAAGATCGGTATCTTTGCAAACCTAACTCGACGCAACTCGTTTCCTTGCCAGTTGTAAAATTTAAAATTCATCTGTTTTTGAGTGGATAACTTAAGACAGTTTTTGTTTTAAATTCCTTATTGATTTATGGAACTGGGTACGTTAAGTGACTACATTTAGTTTGGTCGATAATATTTTTTTTTTGGATCTGTCTTTGTATGGTTTGATTGAATTTATTTGAGGCTTTAAATTGCTTAATGTAAGGCTATTTGTAAGGTAATCTAGGCTAGAACTGCTACTGGTGGTAAAAAGTTTTAATGTGCAGGAATTTATTTAAATGTGAAATCTTAGAAATATTGACATTTAATCTCAGATTCGTATGCATAGGTAAAATTCTGGATTTTAAATTAGGGAGAGAATAATAGTGAGCCAGTTTACTTTTTGTCACTGTTTTAATTTTATCATACAGAGTTTAGCTTAAAAAAAGCCGTATTAAATTATATCGCCAACTTCTTATCGCCGAAATCTCATCCATCTAAAACCTAATTCGATTATAAGATGACCTTTTCCGGTATAAGCCTTGCTCCAAAAACAAAAGAAATCTCACATCATTATAATAACAAAACACGATTTCGAGATTCAAATAAACCGAAGCCATTAATGGTAAATCATTCCATTACACGTCCTTACATAATCAACACGGGCACATTCAAACAGACCATACCACATCACTAATGAACCATCTAAATTCAAGCGCAGCACTTCAAGCCTACTCGTGATTACCCAATAAACATGAAACGAATAATTCTCCACAGATATCGCCGTAGTTTATTCGTCCTCCTATATGGTAATGCCAGTCAACCATGCTTCAATCTTAAGACGTTGTTCCTAACATAAATCTACGCGTAATGGTCTATTAGGCGACTTAGAGACCCATTGTTGGTTTTGATGAAAATGTATGTACGTTTAAGCCGCTGAACATTCAGTGAACATTGGTATGGACAGATAGAGTCATGTTTTTCTCACTGTTTGTAGAAGTAGGTATCCCAGTTTAGGTTTGTACGGAAGCTTTATTACTTTTAAGGATTATGTGTGCCGTTCCTTGTGTGTTCTAGGAGGTTGTAAGAAGATTCACGTGTTTAGCATAGCTGATTAAGCTTGAGTGCTTGCGCCAAGGGTGGTGGTAATAAATATCCTGCTTTTATTGCTTTAGGTTAATAATGATGAACATTAAGCTACAATAATGAGAGACAGTCTTAACCTTTAAACATTACCTATTGGACGGTAAGTAGTACTCTCTTAAATAGGCAATAGTTAATGGTAAAACCGTTGACCACCATCCAGTATCACGAGGCGCGGGCGATTAGTTCCCAGTCGAGACTACACGGCAACATAATTTACTTTATTGTTAACCTATTAATAAATTTCCAACATTTGAAACTACAATAATTGTTAAATGTCATGTAATGTTTCTAATATCGCAGCCAGTCGCTTTAACAGGCGTCTGTCTGTAATGTCAAATATAATTTGCTTTACATTCCAATATTCGTCGCTATAATGCTGGTATTGTTGGGGCGCACAATGAAGCAAATTTGACGTCCGTGGGTGGACAAGATCTAACACCTAAATGGCTTGATCATTAGGCACAGGCTTCCGTTGCCACATTACACGACGAGAAATGGTGTCCTAAGTACGTGTCAGGCCTCGTTTGTGTCAGCCCTTACACTCACATCTTCGGTTCGACAAACGGCATCCGAGCCACATAAAAAGCTTTCCGAGAACTGAATAACAACGTTTCCATAATCATCGGAGAGTTAGAACAAGCGGGCAAAGGCGGCGCGTCCACGTTGAGACGCTAATAGTCGCAATTTGTCATGTAATAGGTACGACATTGTTAGTTTTTCCGGTACTCCATATGCGGGTTGAGTCGGAGGCGAGGCGTTAAGGATCGTACGGTATAATGCGACAGCGGCGCGTGAGTCGTGCTGAATAATGCAGCCGCGCGCGTGATCAGCGCAGCATAGCGATGCGGTGCGACGGGCTGCGCATACAATACGCCCGCTCCCCGCGGCCCGACACACTCTTAACGAGAACTATATATTTAATGGAGCCTTAATGCTGTCTCCGCACAATGGGAAAGTGCTTATTCAATTGTCTTTTTCTTGTAAAACTGCGTTGCTTCCACGGATGATCGATCGTAGCGCGGCGGGGAGTCTGTGTGTTGCGTACGGCGGATGTTAAAAAATTGTTCGGCGTAAGTGCGTCCGACGATATTTTACGTCTCATTTACTGTCATCTAATTCATATTTCTTGTTGGCTGCGTGTGTGGATAAAACATGATTATAAATTTTCTTTGATGAATACACCTGTAACACAGCAGTAGGAAACTGGTTTAGCTCTGGAAATTTAGCTCAGATACCTATTAAATAAAGATAAAATGTTGTAATTAAAAACATCTCCACTTATCTGAAAATATCAAGCATCGCCGTGGGCTTACACAGAACAAGCTAAAGCCTAACAATAACACGGAGGCCGTACAGAACAATCAGTCACAGTGCAACACAGAAACCGATCGCAATCAATCCTCGAGAAATATCGCAATAAATCTAATCGTGTTCAGATTTGAGTTTCTCAATCGCAGGCGCCACGAGTGTCTCGCACAATACCGTGTCACGTGTTTAGCGTGTTACCATTAACCTTTGCCGCCGCCGCGGGCGCATCGACCTTATTCCATTTATGAGATTATAAATTGAATATCTGCCTTGCCCAGACCATGTGTTGTATCACCGCTGCACCGTTAAATATCGCCGTGATTTTGTAATGCCCCGGTAATACGCTATTAAGTACTCAACTTATGCACGAGTCGTGACAACCACCCGAATCATTATACCGATATGTCGGCCAAATGATAATGTTTACCAAATTAAGTCTTTTCGAAAAGGTTTGTCATAATCTTTGATGCTAATATGGTTATCGAATAAGAAACAGAAACGAAATACACGATTTATTCACGGTATTATTTACAACGTGCAACGTTAAGTCAAAATAGTTCATACATAACGGAATTAAATACTCCTTTCATTTGAATCGTGACGTATAATCAAGACCGATAAATCGGTTCGCAATTTAAATATTCTGCATTACCGATTTTATCGAGAGAAAATAAAATGCGACGATCGATAACCGACGCGACACGGCTCTATAAACTTTAAACAAACATTTCTTAATTAATTGTAAATAAATAAAAGAGAATTACGTATTTGGTAAAAACCGTTGTGTATTTACAGCTTTTGTAATAATCTTAATTGATACTGCATGTTTTGTAATGTATGTAATTCAACTTTAACATTTAATCGATACGTTTGACTAATCGATACGCGGCTTAAAGACTCCTTCGACATAAACCTGTCGATCGAATAAAAATAATTACTATTATCCATTATTTGAATTGACAAGCACCTTTAAACGCTTAACATGTAAACAAAGTTGCGGTGCGTTTGTATGCATGCGCGCATGGGATTATTTCGAAAACTAGACGGATTTGGTACTTATTTCACCTTGGAGGTTTAACATATTGATTTTACAATCTATGCATGCAGCCATGAGCACTTTCTAAGAATACATGAGAGGCATTTGTATTGATGTTTGAGCCTATTCAATGGAACAATATTTATTCACTAAATACTAGGTAGGTAAGTATGTTTGTGGGTGCATCAGACGATTTACATTCTAGGATAGTTGCGACAGTTTTACTGAACTAATGTTCACTTTTCACTAAACAGTGTTACGTTATCTAAGCAGCTGGATGGTCTTCAAAATGCGGAAAAAGTGATGATCATGGTCGCTGTCAGCCATGTTAAATTTCTATAAGCTAGGTTCTATGAAAGAATATAGATTAGTCAATTCGTTACAATTTATTTAACTCCGATAGCAAATTTTAATGTTCCGAAGTTCAATAAGAAAATGACTTCACTTATATTTATTTTTGTTTGAACAAATACATACCACTGTTTACCTTCAAGAATAATTATCCAATAATACTAGACCGGCATTCATAAATGTTCCAATGTACTTACAACAAATATATAATAAAACGTAAGTCACTATTAAAACTAATAGTTACTCTTAAAACGGAAAACGGTATGAAGTTTTCATTTATAAAACAAATAATACTTAACTTTCAACAATTTATTGCTTTGTTATAATTGAAATACAATAGTAAATGTTAAGTGTTGGCTTCATGAAAGGTCAGAAGAAACGATTAATAACAGTATTTAGTTGTACAGCTCATCCCAATTCTGTAGTAACATAGCGATTTTAAATTGAACCTTATTGGCTGGGGATAAAGGTGTAGTTAGAGGAAAAGGTTTTTGTTGTTGTTGAAGCTGTGCGTTTTATTGTACGAGATGTGTCGCTGTGAAGTCATCTATGTAAGCGGTGGAAAGTAATGGCTGTTTACAATAACTTGAAGAAGTTTTAATCACTTCTATCTTTTATAATGTAGAGGACGTTAAAAGCCTTGTTTAGTTAATTGTGTTTAAACAACTCTAGACGTTGTTGAAGCGAGATAAAGCAACATTTCATCATTTGATTAGAAATTTTATTATTTATTAAATTAATACCTTTCATTTGCGAGTCGGACTTGCGACATTTAAAGTTTCTTATACAGAGGCTAAATAAAAACAAAACGGCTAGGTTAAACCCCCTAACGAATTAGTTGAATTGATCATTTGAAATGCATCGTCGTGAAAAATCAGCGGTCTATTTCGTAGGTTCGAATCTCGGCACGATCACTTTTCGAATTCATGTGTGTATTACATACTAATTATCTGTTACCTAAAAATTGTGGAGGAATACGTGAAGAAAACAGTACACCTAAGAACTTATTAACTGTTAAGCCGCGTCAGAGAACTATGGTCGGCTTAATAACTCTGATACCAGGTTGTACCTCAAACATACGAATACTAGAAGTAAAGGAATAGGCAATAGACATGTATAATAAAAAAAAACTCCTTATCTCTATCCAAACCACAAAAAGGAAAACTTATTTATTTAAAAATATAATCTCATTTTATGTTTAACCTTCTTAATCATCTAAAATTAGTAGTATCTAGGAACTACACTAAACTAATATTTACATTTTGAAAGCTATATAATATAAAAAGAAAAATATGCATTATTTACAAAGCGCCAAAAAAGGTATCCTCATCCCTGCCAAAGTCGGGAAACGTGAAACCAGCCTTCTGATCACGTGTAGAGTCGACCAAACGCTTTGCGAGCAGCAGCGCCCGGCGAGACCGCTGAACTTAGAACATGGGATGACGCGAGGGTTTATTTAAAAACGGTTTACTTACGCATATTTTTTTAATAGCTCGACTAGTGATTAACTAAATAATAATGGATCCAACTCACAAAAGTTATGAAGTATCCCTACTATTAATATTTTAAATGCGAAAGTAACTCTGTCTGTCTGTTACGCTTTCACGTCTAAACCACTGAACTGATTTTAATAAAATTTGGTACAGAGATAGAGTTGACCTTGAGAAAGAACATAGTATAGTTTTTATCCGGGACTTTTGAAACGCGATATAACCGACATCGACGCGGGCGAAAAGTTAATAGGTGATAAAAAAAAAACTGTTTGGTATACGTATCGTACAAACCGCTTCTGTTATTTCAAAACGTTCACCATTCCTACATTATATCACTAAGTAGGTCCACATTTAAGGCGTATTTACTAGTATTTAGTAAGTTTGCAAATAGACAAACGTAACTAGTTAATGTCTGTGCCCATAATTCACATTCTAATCATGTTATTTCGATGATAATTGGAATTATTTAACATTTAAGATACGGTGAACGTGTATTAGGTATACACCGTCATTAATATTGCATTAGTGTATTGATTTAGAAGATAAACTTAGTGTTGATTTGCAGAAGAGACTTTTAATGTTATCTGATTTCTTAAATTTTCTGATTGGAATAAGTTATGGTGGTTATTTTTATAAGTGTACATAAATACAATATTTCTTTTTTGAAATCCGCAGTAAATAAGGCGGAATCCTAGTATTTCAAATGAAGAAAAAAACATTTTAGTCTGTTCTAAAATAAACGGTTTCTAAAAGGTTAAGGAATTGAAAATTTTCCTTTATCTAAGCTATTTAAACCGTTAACTTTTTTGTGTGCTGATAGTCTGAAACTTTAAAATTCGTGGAATATAGGTACTAAGAGTTGCCAGCGAGCAAACAAAAATAACACCAAAAAACCTATCTTCCTTTTGACTTTGAAAAGTACTTAAAATATAATATATCCTGGGAGAATTCACACACGGTTATCTGATCCCAAGCTAAGCAGAGCTTGTGTTATGGTAACCAGACAACTGATAAACTTACTTATATATTTCTAAATACATACATATTATAGATAAATTACACGCAGACACCAGAAAAAATGATCATGCTCATCACACAAGATTTGTCCAGGGCGGGTATCGAACCCACGACCTCCGGAATAGCAGTCAGGGTCGCTAACCACTAGACCAATAGGCCCGTCAAAACACAAATAAAACCATGTCCGTCTAACATATTTTTACGCAGATATCATTCAAGAACATATCCAATCAGAATAACAAAACAGATTAAATAAACAATTCCAACAACAAAACATCAAAATGGAAGCAACATTCAGGTAATTTAGACATTGGCATGGTATTATTATGTATACCGGTATTTAGGTTGCATTGCTGTATCAATCATGTATAAACGATGCTATTAATATAATGCAATAATATAGTACCCGAGAATATCCAGCTGTAGAATGTGTCCGTGGGATGGGCTTGAGAACTGGGTCGGTTGTTAGGCACAAGGATTTGGGTGGATTACTAGATATATTCTGTACTAAGTTGTTGTTTTATTGTATCCTACTAATCTATAGTATTTAATATAAAGCTGAAGAGTTTTTTTGTTTGTTTGAACGCGCTAATCTCAGGAACTACTGGCTCAAATTGAAAAAATCTTTTTGTGTTGAATAGAGCATTCATCGAGGAAGGTTTTAGGCCTTAGGTTATATACCATCACGCTGCGACTAATAGGAGCGAAGATACAATGGAAAATGTGAAAAAAAAACAGGGCATGGATAAATCATAACTTATATCTTCTACCCACGGGGACGAAGTCGCGGGCAACAGCTATATTATATAAACGCGAAAGGGTAAAAAACACCCATACGTACAAAATTTACGCAAATAAATACGTAGGTATATATTTTAAACAAGCATGACCATCAAGTCTCAAACGCAAAGCTTGGATTATAAGTACTTCGCAACTGACTGATGGTTCATCACACATAAAAATGACCAGCATAGCAGTAAAGGACCACTGAACACTAGACCAACAAGTCATATCTAATAATTAAATTAAACAACGAGAATTTTCTAAACAAATGACTAAGTCTGATGTAAATAATTATGTTAGTACAATCAGTATTTAAGATAAATCGATAATATCTGGTATTATCGACTTATCTACCCTTTCCCATGTTTAGTAGCATGAACTCGCATAATATACAAGTTTTACTACTAAATATGCACTAATGACAAGTTCTACAAATGTTTAATCAATAGCTCGTTTAGCGCCTTACACAGAAAGGTCGCGGGTTCGGTCCCGGCATAAATCATTATTTCATATTCAACTCGGTTTGAATTGTTTATGTTTATTGCAAGGCAAAATTAGGTAAATAGGATTTGGTATTTTACTGTCGTATATGTAAATTATTGCCATTTAGGATTTAGAATAGTTCTGTAGTGTATAGAAATGCCTTTACTTTGATTTGTGTTCTTTTAATATGCTCTTAAGATTATTTTGCGCAAGTTTTGGTAAATTTTGGTCGATTTTTAATTTAGATCCAAAGAGGTTTCATAATGGAGACGGACTGGTGAGATCTATCAGTAAGTTCGAAGATAGGTCAGAATGTGATCTATGAGTCTCTATGACTATATAACTCGCAAGAGTAGGGTGTTTCGGTAAGGGAGGGCCGACCGAAAATGTGCCAGTGTAGCCACATTGGCCTGGACACAGGGCCTAGAGGAGGAACAGTAGTTATAACGCGTAGTCTTCTAGTATTTTGCAGTGAAAAACATCATCTGAGAAAATTTCATCTGTATAACTAACTATGTCGGTTCATGAGTTACAAGCTGGTCACAAGGAAAGACAACGGTGCCTAAGGGTTCTATTTTACACTTTGAGTTTGGAACAAATGATTTATATTTTCAAATTAAGCATTTCTTGTTTCAATGTCTGCTTAGGCAATTAATGAAGTCTAACAATAGTGTTTATTTTTCAACATGGACTGTTTAACGCAATAATAACTAACTATATGCCAGCTACATTGCGTAAATATTGTTTATCAGCTAAAGCTCATTGAGATATTTGTGAGAAAGATATAACCAAACGTTATTTGCATTCGTTTGAATCATTAGTCTTAATAGTAAGCTTATGTCTGAGGTCCTGGGTTTGATTACCGGGTCAAGTAGAATATATAGCCCGTGTTAGTGTCATATAAATGTCAAAAGGTCGTTTCTCGTGTTGTAGCAGTAGGGTCGTAGAATAAGGGCGTGTGACAATGCTACTTATCTGCGTAACATAGATTAGTAAAGTGATGGAGTTGGTAGTTATTACCGAATAACGTAGTACAGGTTGAAAGTAAAAGAAGGACCATATTAAGAAGATAGGGAAAAACAAATCAGTGCTACAATACCGATTGTAAACTTGTGATTGGTTCTTATCAAACTAATTTATGAATGCAAAAACAAGGTTGCTTAACATCGATCTTTATTTTTGGTGTTTGTTGTTAGCTAAACAAACTTGGATAAACAGACAGTGGTGGCTCATATATAGGGTTCTAGTTTAACTCTCTGGGTGCTGGACCTTAAATATAGCATTCGATTTATTTGTATCGCATTGGGGTTCTTAAATGCGATAGAAAGGAGCTGAATTGCGTGTAATATTTAATTGGTTGTGCACTTAAATTGTTAAAATAAATAAATAAAGGTTTACATATTCGACGATTGAACAATTGAAGAATGCAATAATGAGATTGAGCATTGAGAAACAATATAATTAGATGGACAATGGTTGGTAGGCAAAGCTATTTACGAAAGGGAACTATGTCAACGGTTCCAATAATACTTAGTTTTACCTCATAAACATAGGTTCAACAATTTTTTGCTTAATCTCAACTAGATCAACAAATTCCAGTAAAATTCAAACGAATGCATAAATTAATCGTATTAACCGTCACAATTTATAATCTACGCTCCAATAAATATAATCTGTGGCATTATTTTGAGCAAACCATCTTGTTATTACACTAGTTTGTGGTCGCACCTCTAGCCAGTGTTGCCAGTATCATTAGCATGAAATTTACTGTCCAATATCAATATTTCAATGCGATTAGAGTTCCGCTATAAATACATTCGTAGAAAGGTCAGGTGGGAATTTATGGTGGAGCAATGATTACTGGAAAGCTTAAGTATGAATAGATAATGTTATGTTTAATTTTTGAGGTGCTACTGGTTTATTAGGCCATGTAAGATGGGTTATGTTAAGGGTCTTTGGGAAAGTGATTTTAATTGTCACCCCCCAATCATCACCATCATCATCATCATAATGACCTTATAGATTACCTAGGTATCTAAGAATACTATTTTCTAGTTTTATAATCAGATAATATTCAAGCTTCAACGTTTATACGAATCTACGTACATTTCATTACAATAGCGATTCAATTTCAGTTGAAAAAAAACGTATCACAAACAGAAAAATACCAACAAAAAAAAATAATAATACGAAATACATTTTTTCCAACGCATCATCAGATTAAATTCGTTCTAACAATAGAGGTGCACCCTTACCCTTATCGTCCCCAATTGTTGCCACACGCGAAAATGATTTATTATAGAGTAGCTGGGGGTGGCAACACGAGGGGCGTGGGGCGTACCGGATATTGGCCATATAAATTAATTAGTTGTAAAGGAAATGGTAATTTAGAGTGGTTTGCTATGTTACACGGGATTTATGTTATATATTGTATATATATTGAGACGTAGTCACTAAAATATAATTAATACAGAGGTCAGAATTTTTACAAGTTGAAATTGTATTTTTTTTAATAACTTTCATAAGGTCCACTGCCTATCTTTTGTAATATGTATTTCTATGATTCTTTTCGTGAAACGGATTCATAATTATTCACTAATTTACCTATATAACATGGTTTACACTCGTATGTCTCGATATCGTAAAGTTACGAATAAATACAAGAGCCCGCCATTAGCTTATGAGAAAGCCGTAATATAAATAATAATGGATGTCAAGCTATAGCTTAAATAACGCTTTTATTGACTACTGCCGCATAATTTTCGTCGCAGATTCAAAGAAAGCCAAATTTCTAATATAATTAGTACACTTTGTAAATGATATTTAAGCCTAAGTACACAATTTTTTTTAACCAACGTTTTTATTTCGTTTGGCAACACTTATTCGAAAGACAAGGCTAAGCAAATAATAGGCAATCATTTTTGAAACTATTAATTATCACTAGAAACATTAATAACAATATTTTACCTATCAACAATTCTTTTTCCAAATAAAGTCGTTAATAATATCAAAAAAACGTCAACAAATTCATTTTAATTTTAAACATTCAATGACACATCTCGAAAGAACTCGCGGGACGCACCAAACGATTATTTTTTATCGATTCTAATTTAAATTCAAATCGAATAAATAATATTTTTGTTCGCACACTCAACGTCGGCAAGGTGAGAAAATACTATTGATATAAATAAATCATTATAGGAACTGGACTGAGATAAAATACGTACATTTTTCAAGTAAATAGGAAAAATATTTAATTATATTTACAGTTATAGTCGAGGTAGCTAGATGTATCGATTCTTTTTTGTTGGCATCACGCGACCGATTCCATTATCGGACTGGCAGCTTACAATTTCCTTGTTTTTTAAATGTATTTCTAAGATTCTAATTTTAAACTGCATGTCTTTGCAGTAGTTTAGTTTTTCAAAGTCTATTTATTTTTTTTGTATTTCTATTCAACCCTATTCTGCAGGTGAATTATTTTTATCTATTTATTTTTTTCATTGAATATTAGAATGAGTTATTAACTGTTATTTATTGAAACGTTATCAATATTTTTTCCAAGACTTCGCGTCGCAACAATCAGATTATGAGGCAATATACATAAAAAAAGATTAGTTAATAACAAATAACATAGTTGTGAAAGTGAATAGATCATATTTCGTAATTCTAATTCAAATATTAAGCAGATACGCGTGATATCGACATGTTATCGATGAACTGACATTGTAGATAGGCCTAAAGTGGCACGCGACGATTTACCCATCGCAATTTTACTATTTTTAAATCAAGTAACATTAAAACGTTTACAAAGTTGAATATTTTAAAAAGAAATAACATTTTGAAATGCTTTTTGGTATTTTAGGTTCAAACTTTTTGTTTTGCATTTAAAAGTACACTTTTAACAACGCGGGTATTTGTAAAATAAAATACACTTACTTAACCCAAAGATTAAGTTACTATTTGGAGGATACTGACACGTAGCAAACTCCTAATTAGGTTATTAAAAAAAAAACAATCAATATTTTTTTTACAAAAAAAAACACTTTGTACATATTAAACCCGATATTACTGTCCACAAATAAAATTATACACGAAAAAACTAAATAAAAAACTTACCAATTTACGTCAAAATCCAAACTTTCAACTGTTTACGAACGCACTGACTGTGAAACTTGATAATACACTCGTCAAATATATAAAAAAAACGTTAATTATCCGCGATCGATCACGGCACGCACAAGACTGAGTAAAATAATATAACAATCTTATCTTAACACGGTAAACGTTGTTTAGTCCAAGAGAGTAATATATTTCGTTGTATTTAGGCCTTTTCACTGCACTGCGTTGCGGAGTAGCGTTCGCTGGCGTGGTGCGAGCCAGACTGCCGCATTCACGCTCCCCGCGCCTCTCAGACCCCACCCCCGTCACATTTTCAGGTAAAAAAAACGGGAAAAAATAGATAATATTTTTTTTTGTTTATTATCTATTCAGAGTCATTACCTGGCTGTTACCCGGTGGTCTAGGTTTATTACCTCTTTTGTTTTGTGGGCGTCACTGGCGCCGGCACGTGGCCATTGTTTCACAATTTATGAGTAAATAATGTATTAATGGAATTATTAATGATTTTATAAAGCGTTCGTGTGAATTATGGATGTCTAGTTATTGAATTTGAATTGAGAATATTAAGGTAATTAAAACGTTAGGTTTACAATTAGACGATACAATTCTTTTAACTGCCGAATCCGATGTCAGTAAAATTCGGTTCTTGAGGTAAACTTATACTGGGCTAAATTTTTAAAATGTTTAAGTTAAGTTCTGCATTCACATTTGTAGGCTAAATCAAAATTCTCTGGCTGTATGTAGTCAGTAAGTGATAGTGCCTGTCGCGCAGGAATAGTGGGTTCGATTCCCGTGCGTGAATGTGTGAATGATACAATTTAATTTTAATTTTAAACTGCAAATAATTTGAAGATTTTTTATTCTTGTAGAAGAAATTAAAGTATCTTAATAATCTAATTCTTTTATTATCTTCGTGATAATTGACAGATTAGTTTACACTATTTTACCCAACATAGATTTATTATTATCACCAGATCAACTATATTTTTCTTGATTCGTGTAATTAGTTTTACCAATGTAATAATTCTATACTTCATATTATAAAGCTGAAGAGTATGTTTGTTTGAACGCGCTAATCTTAGAAACGACTGACCCGATTTGAATAATTATTTCAGTGCTCGATAACCCATTTATTTTAATCTACTATCATGCTGTGTTAATATATAATATTATGATCAACAGAATGAAGTGAACACTCTAAAACTGTTATTCAGATTTTTAAAATTCTGAATAGGTACATCTTCTTAACCGTGCTAGTATTAGATATAAAAAATTTAATAAATCAATCTCTATACTTCATACTTTGGGAATTATAACCACCCTAGAAAGCAGGTAATACCTACATACAAAAATACCAAGCAAACTATACATATATCTACGTAATTAATGAAACGATAAAAAAACCCAACACAAACTACTAGACAAGTTTATTTTCGAGTGTTATAAAACAATCTGCTTTTCTAAGAGTTCTTAAGAGTTACATGATTGTGGAAACAAAATAAACACACTTTAAGTAGCAGCGCCCCGTTTCCACAACAAGTCAGCTACAACGTAACATCTACTTAATATACCATTGTTAATACTTCTAATTAATCTCTGGAATCTACTCTTTCAGATGGAGTTCGGATTGTTGGATTATCCGCCGCCCAAAACCACCCAACTTACAATGGGCTAATTTCAAGCCTAATTTCGAAATAGGGAGCTCGTTAACAAGTAGTAGGTTCTTCTAATTACAATCTCAATATTAAATGGTAACTATTAAATACGAAATACTTAAAAAAGTTACATCTAGGCAAATTTTAAGTTTACTGTTCAAAAACAGCAAAAAAGGGCAAATTTTAAGTTTACTATTCAAAAACAGCAAAATAAACTAGACGATACCTAAAAATGATCTATTACAAAATTCAATAAAAAATATTTGTTTAACTAATGCAAAAAGAGGTAAACAATCATGGCATCTTTTTGTCAAAGAAAACTAAGCTTAAAAAGCGATTTTAACCGATTTAAAAAAACAACAAACATTGCCAAATCAAAAAAGCTAAAGAAATATAAGTATCAGTCATTTATTTATTTAATATATTGTGTTTTAGTCCAGTCAAAATAGACATTTGACTTAGCCAAAATTCGCATAGAGCTGAAAATTGGCAGAGACGTTAAATACATCATTATAAAGAAAATATCAAAAGTCCCCTTCGATCCCACTTCTGCAAAAAAAAATATTCAAGGTCAAACATGCAAAATTAAGGTTTTTTCCATTTTTCTCCAAAACGGTAAGTTTTATCGTAAAATAATACAGACAAAAGTTGTAGATCATACTATTCTCAACAAAAATGGTTCAGTTTTTCTCTTACGACTCACCATTCGTGAGATACCGCGGTTTTAATCATTACAAAATTCATATTTTACATAATATGCACTAAAATGCAGCCTGTATACGTCATCGGACGTTCAATATAAATGAAAATAAGAAATTATTGGTTTGTGTTACTTACACAATATAAAACTTGTATAAATTGAATGAATATTTTAAAATAAAAGACCATACTGTCGGTCCCTAATTCCCTTCGACGGTAACCTTGAGAAACATCTTCTAGCTACATCATTGTTTGAGTGTGGAGGGTCATATACCTGCCTATTTTTGAAGGAAGTAAGCGACATAACTCAGTATATACTGTTAGTTTTGAAAATTCCTTTTTGGTAATATTTTCAATTTTAATTTGTGCTGTTAAATAATTTTAACAAAATGTCAGAAGTTTGTTTCATTTGTGATAAACCTTTGGAAGAAAGTGAAGTTGTTGTTGTGGATCGTGGAATGAAGACTTTGATTGATGCAAGTGTTGAAAGAAATGATAAGTTTTTTGAATACTTGAAATTGAAATTGAATTGAAACTTGTCGTAAAATGTACACTCGAAAGAGTAGTATTGTTTCAGCTAAAAGACAAGAACAAGGTAGTACATGCACGATAAGTCCACCTCATGCACGAGTAAGTGAGCCAGATTTCAACTTTAAAAGATATTGGTTATTTTGCGGCGATGAAGCACATGAAGAAGCTGAAAAGAAGAAAGCGCAGGATGTTTGTCGTAAACTATATAATGTATCTATACTTGAATTTAAAGATTCCATTTTAAAGGTAGCTCGGACTTGTTCTGAAGACGTAGCAAAAGCTGTTATTGCCCGCATTGAGAATAAATTTTACTTAAATGCTGCTGAAGCTGAGTACCACAATAATTGTTATAATATCTTTCTGAGGCCTACTACAAAATGTCGTCCCGAAGATGATTCAGTAATTTTAGAAAATCGACGATTTAATTTGGAACATTTGAAATTAATATGTACAACTATCAGCCACTGTATAATTACTGCTGTTCGACCTAGGTCTTTCAAATCAAGATTGCAATTGGGTTTATCAGATTTTTTCATCGACGATTTGGATCAAAACGTCTTATACAGATTTTTTCGTCATCATTTATCATTTATTTCCACACTTGCATCAATCAAAGTCTTCATTCCACGATCCACAACAACAACTTCACTTTCTTCCAAAGGTTTATCACAAATGAAACAAACTTCTGACATTTTGTTTAAAATTATTTAACAGCACAAATTAAAATTGAAAATATTACCAAAAAGGAATTTTCAAAACTAACAGTATATACTGAGTTATGTCGCTTACTTCCTTCCAAAAATAGGCAGGTATATGACCCTCCACACTCAAACAATGATGTAGCTAGAAGATGTTTCTCAAGGTTACCGACGAAGGGAATTAGGGACTGACAGTATGGTCTTTTATTTTAAAATATTCATTCAATTTATACAAGTTTTATATTGTGTAAGTAGCACAAACCAATAATTTCTTATTTTCATTTATATTGAACGTCCGATGACGTATACAGGCTGCATTTTAGTGCATATTATGTAAAATATGAATTTTCTAATGATTAAAACCGCGATATCTCACGAATGGTGAGTCGTAAGAGAAAAAGTGACTGAACCATTTTTGTAGAGAATAGTATGATCTACAACTTTTGTCTGTATTATTTTACGATAAAACTTACCGTTTTGGAGAAAAATGAAAAAAACCTTAATTTTGCATGTTTGACCTTGAATATTTTTTTTTGCAGAAGTGGGATCGAAGGGGACTTTTGATATTTTCTTTATAATGATGTATTTAACGTCTCTGCCAATTTTCAGCTCTATGCGAATTTTGGCTAAGTTATGACTTTTTTTTGTTTATTTTGACTGGACTATTTGTATACACCAAGATTGTTTACCATTTTTAAGTACCTAATTAAAGGGGTTTTAACGACATGGTCAATTATTTCATTATACTAACTCTATTATCCCTAATAGGGATGATGACTGGCTATAAAAAGAAAAAATCTCATTAGTCCCTCAGTTAGATAATTGAAAAGTATGAGACACGTATTTTTTCCTTTTTCAGAAAAACTAGAATTGACTAAGATTAGCTTTAAAGTTTAGGAGAGGGGTCTTGTGACGTAACGATAGAGTAAAATTTATACTCAATCGTGACGTCACGAGTAAGTTTCATTCACTGTAATTTGGTTAATTTATGTTTGCGGGACAAATTAAAAAATACGTATCCATTATTATACAAAAAACTACAAGACGGACACTGCAAAAAGAAATTGTCATCATCCCTATTGTCCCATTAACAACATATAACTAAGCATTACTTCTTACAAGACACTTTATATAATAAAAAAACTTTTCCTACCAAAATACGTAAAAAAAAAAAATGTAAATTGCAGATATACCTATCAATTTTTTATTAAGTATTATTTCACATTGTTTTTTCTATGTATATACCTTTCAAAATCCAAAACTTCATGCATAACCTTATCACGAGGTGATAACATATACTATTTAAATAAATGCGGACATGCATTGTCTGAACCCAAAGTAAGTTGCTAAAGCACTTGTGTTATGGAATTCAGATACAACGAAGGTACCACAAACACCAAGACCCGAGACAATGTAGAAATGTGAATTTTTACATTGGCCCCACCGGGGATCGAACCCGGGGACCTCAGAGATAGCGCCACCTTGAAACTGGTGCGTACGCCACTCGAGCACGGAGGTATTTCTTCTTATTCTTTACCGGTAAACTAAAGCAATTTTGTTACTATACCACTAGACGAACTAGCCAGGGCGTAAATTTTGCTATTTACAATGGCCGAAGAATTAATAGAAATTGGATGAAATGGACACTATTCGTATTATTCATATTAAAACAAGGCAAAAGAAGTGTCGGTCGTCCGGGAGCAAGATGGGTCGATGACATAGTCAAGGTTCGGGTCAAGACTGGAAGAGGCTGGTATAGGACCGTAGAAATTGGTACGAGCAGTGCCGTATTATCCATAAGGCACTTTAGGGCCCACCCACCAAAGTAGGCATCTAAAAAAAAGCTCGATAAATGTTTCACTGAATGAAAATAACTTGAACCGAGGGGCCCCCACTCCCTTGTTGCCTCGGGGCCCCTGGGCCTCTAGATCCGGCCCTGGGTACGAGAAAGGAGAGGCCTATGCCCAGCAGTGGGAGGATAAAAGCTGTGGATGGTGATGATGATGATTTATATCATTTGTATTCTTCTACGCATTTTTCAACAGAATTTCCACGCGGAACGCGGAACATTCTCAGTCAATACAATTAATTTCGAATTATTGTATTGGCAAAATGCTTAAGAGAATAGGAATAGTTTCAAATTTAATCCAACTGCCATTCAATTATCGGCCATTGTAATGTAATAGTGTAAGAGCCCGACGACGCCAGACCTACGTTATTTTTAGAAAAGCTCTTAAACCGTAAGTGTGAGAAGGGTAAATCTGCAATATACCTTAGCTATTACAACTGTATTCTAACCGTATATCTCGTATTCGACTTCCTTATCATCCTCATCGTAAACAAATATCTCCACAGCTTGCTTCTCATGTACATCTGCTACTTCCTTGGATTTCTCTAGTGTAATATTAAAAACGTGGTGTTACGAGAGCAGATAGGGTAAGAAATGAATATGTAAGGGGAAGTTTGAAAGAGGCACCGGTTACAGAAAAACTACGTGGCAACCGGCTGTCATACTATGGGCATACTGTGGTGAGGAAGGTGTTGAGTATGGATGTGGATGGATATAGGGGAAGAGGACGACCAAGGAAAAGATGGATGGATTTTGTGAAAGACGATATGGCTGCAAATAATGTTTCTTGTAAGATGACATCAGATAGTAAGGTATGGAAGGAGAAGACATGTTGCGCCGACCTCAAAGAATAATTGGGATAAGGGCAGGGGAATGATGATAAAGATGATAAATATTAAAAACATAACATCAACATAGATTTAGAGAATAAATCTCGTGTCTAAGCTACAACTGCACAAATTGATAGATGGTATTTAAAGCTACGCTTGAAATGGTCGGTTTGTGGATGGGTGATCATCTATGTCAATAAAAGTTCCTCCGTGTTTCGGGAGGCACGTTAAACTGTGGGTCCCGGCTGTTATTCATACATCTTTGACAGCCGTTACAGGTAGTCAGAAACTAGAAAGACTGACAACCAGTTTTACTAAGGGATATCGTGTTGATCTATAGGATACCTCTTAGTAAGACTTAAACAAGTTTTCTTTAAACCGATCACCAATAAACACATATAACATTACCTTTAATCTTTTTATACTACAGGTTATTATGACCTAAAATCGCCGACCGCAAAATGAGCAAGTGTGGTGATTGATGATCCTCGTCCTTTCTCTATAAGATGGCGTTTTGCCCAGCATTGGGATACAAAAAGTAATAAACTCACCTTCTTTAGGAAGATCCGAAGCTAGTTTCCCAGTACTAATTTGTTTCAGTTTTTTCTGTAAAGAAACACATAAACGTTTAAATTGTTCTTAAAATACTATTTTTCAAACTAATCTTACATAGAACCAAAGCTAATATAATATTTTTCATTTAATTAAAGCTAAATTATACATTATAATGCTAGATAGTTTAACTTGTCAATCGTATACGTCATCGCACCCACACAGCGACGCGACACACAAACGAAAGCTGTATTAGTATACAACCTCACATCTGTCTTTCAGATTCGAATAAATATTTGACGCATCAAGGGATACTAGGTCTTACTCTAATCAAGCTACAGTTTCAAATCCATGACATGCCGTAATGCTTGCGGTATGACTTGCGTCAAAGGATACTACGGCTTATAGTAATGAAAATAGAGTTTAAAATCACATGACACTGTAAACTCGTTTGAGAATTACTGAAAGGACCTAATCTAGACTAAATGAATTTTGTTTTAAATAATTAAAACTAACTTCGGTTTCTTCAGACGGAGCCGCTCTACCTGTAAGTAGTTAATTTATTTAATAAGTATAATAACAACGCCATCTAGTTTCAACTAAACAAAGCTTGTATTATGAATACTAGACAACTGAAAAACGTACTTGTATATTTCTAAATACACGTATAATATAGACAAAATACTCCCAGACACAGAACAAATGATTGTGCTTATAACAAACATTTGTCCGGGATGAGAATCGAACCTAAGACCTTCGAAATAGTAACCATGGTCGCTAACTACTAGACTAGTCAACAATAAGTTTGCTAAACTTATGACAACTTCTATAAGGTAATATATTTCTAATCTAGACTAATAGATTATATTTTTGAGACGTTGGTCGAAACGTTCGAGACATGGGACCAGGTGCATGACTTCTTTATAATATGTAATATGCGGACATCACATACATTGTTCTGAACCCAAAGTAAGTTGCTAAAGCACTTGTGTTATGGAATTTAGATACAACGAAGGTACCACAAACACGCAGACCCGAGAAAATGTAGAAATGTAATTTTTTACATTGACCCGACCGATTTACGAGATAATGGAAAAATACGTACCCAATATTTTTTGGAAATCTATGGACTAAACTATTTTTTTGTCATATGCATAGATATATAGTCATTTTATATCGCAATGCTGTCAGCCTTTTGGGCACGTCCAGATTTTTAAAGTGCTTTAAGTTTTTTGCTAATACTTTTTTTCCCAAACTGTACAGATAATCTAGAAGACTACTAATACTTAATAATTCAACAATAGAATAAACCTCTTCTCTCCCTATTAAAGTTATCTCTTTCTATTTCTCTCGCTCTCTCAATGGATGGAGACCGCTCAATCTTGCCAATCACTGGCAAATTGAGTTTCATACTGAGTCTGGCATTATGAGCCACATGGTCATCGATGAGTGTTAGCTTCTGAACGTTCTTGTCTCCCCAGTAGTCTTCTTCTTCATCTGAATCCAGCTGTTTCAAGCAGGGTTTCAATTTTACATATAACCAAAAGGTTTAATCCCGATAGAATTGAGTTCTGATTCAAATTGAATTGAGATCTTGGTACACTTTCTTAGTCTAGATACATGATGAAATTCTTGCAAAACTTTTAAAAGATGAAAATCTACTCAAATTCTCTCTGAAACAGCTACGTCAAATTTAATGAAATTCATTAAGGAAATAGCTTGAACATTGGGAAAGATGGAAGCTACTTTAGGCCTCAATATCTGACATTCATGCATGCGTGCATGGGCAATCAGTCAACATCTATTTTACCAAACAGAACAATACAAATCTTCTTGACTTACGTTTAGTATTCTTGCAACACGAGTTTCGCCGCCCTAATTAACAAAATAGTAAGTAATCATGAAGGTCCAAACTTCACCTAAATAACTACTTAAACGAAGATTCAATAAATAACTATCTGAAAACGGTTAAATCACGCGTATTCATCGATATCGCGGGACTAGTTTCGGACTCACCGAAGTACTTAATCATGAGCTGACGCGGCGGTGAGCGAGTGAAACTAGTCGGGCGATCCCGATAAATACGCGTGAAATAACCATTGTCAGATAATTATGAACATGCATTACGAAAGTTTTTATAATGATATCTGGCAAAGCTATGTATTCTGTGTAATTTTAATTGAGTATGAACTTATGTAAGCGTAGGTGAATAAATAAAGACGGATGATGACGTAGGACAGGTTTCAGTGGAGGTTTTCTTTGGATTCTGAAGTGGCTTTAAAACACCCTTAAAAAAGTCATCAAGATTTTCGCTATCCTCACGATGTCTGTTTTTACCGTTTTTGGAGTCCTTCAGAAACTAAAACTTTCTATAGAAATAGAAGTAACAACATGATGATTTTCTGCACCGTTGTTGTTCCTAAGAACTAAAGAAGTAACGAGGAGTAAAACAAAAACTTACAGCATCAGTAGCTTCTGCTGAAGCCTCTTCTTCTGCCTCCTCTTCTGGTGGAGACTCCCCTGAAAGAAGTCCAAAGAGCATATGTTCACGCTAATTTCGTTCTTTATTTTTTGCTGGGATCGCATACATTCAGTTCTTGAGTAGTAGCTTCTCATTTTTTTGTTGAATTCCGCTACCACATAACTTTAAACTGGTTGAACCATTTTTGATTCATGTTTATGAATGTGAAATATCCATATCCCATAAAAAAGTTTGGGTCAATTAATAGATTTAAAAATCTAAAAACCCACGTTTTTAAATTACCATTCAAACTTTTGAAGTCGGTCCATTCGTGTTTATAGTTGTAAATTGCATTGTCATCGGGTTTGAAGCTACCCTGAAAATTTCAGCCTGCTAACTTATCGGGAAGTGCCTCAAAATTGGGTTACAAAAATCCAACCGGAATGACAAACAAACAAGAAAAGTGAGTGTATAAGAAAATGGCAATAAAAGTATCCCAGGTTTTTTCTCTTGTCTCCCGTTTGCTATGGAGGGAAGTGGAACAATTTTTCTTATATCCTCCTTTTAACTATTTCTGATTAATTTCGTTTGCGGGTTCCAAGGCAGTCAATTGTACCCCCTAAGACACACCGAACTTAAGTGTTTCGGTGGTTTTCGTTGGTTTCAGTGTAGTTCCTGGCTTACAGGAGTTGCAATGTGTGGCGGGTTACTTAGTCCCTCTTTTAGCCCAAGTTTGTCCGAATAGAAGACCTTACCCTCTCTATATCCGTTGTAGTACTTGACGTCTTTCCCGGCGTCCATGTCCGCCAAGAACTTGTACATAGCGATGAACTCCCCGACTGGTATCGCCGCAGAAACACCATCTGGTTCTTTGGTTAAAGACTCGCAAATCAGGATCATTGTGTGGGTCAAACACTGGAAATGTAAGACGATATTAATCGAGAAATTAGGCAAAAATGAAAAGTGCTCCGGGGTAACAGAAGTATAGTCTGTGGAAGATTTATTCTTTTCAGCTATTACGGCCTGTAAGATATAGCCTGGTAGTAGACCGATATAAAGCGGATAAAAAGCAGAGCCTCTGTAAAAAAAGATATAAAAATTTACAGTAAGTTTTGGATTCGATTTTTCCATTAGATTTTTTTTTGAAGCGGGGCAATATCTGTGTTTGGCAACAAATGGATTTTTAAATGGATTTAGGAGGAAGAAAGAAGTTATATTTTTATTTTCATAATTTGAACCTGAAATAACAAACTATTATTATTGGCAAACAGAACTCCTCAAGAATACCTTCGTCAACAATCCTGCAGCGACGGCCATGAAGTACCGGTAAGGCACCGACTCCTCGCGAAGGTGCACCTCGCAGAGGCACAGGATCCTCTTCAGCTCGTCCGAGTCCAGGCAGAAGCCCTGCCAGGACTGCTTCAGCACCACCACCGGGATCTCCGTCATGCCAGACAACTGGGACATTGGCAAAAGTATGATAAAAGCTATTGCCTGCAGTCCTGCTAGCCACAAATCGAAAATTATCCCACGGGATCATACAATCGGGATAAAAACTATCCTGTTTCTGTATAATGTGTTTATCCTCGTTATAAACTATCCATCTACCAAGTTTCGTTGAAATCCGTTCAGTGGTTTTTGCGTGAAAGAGCAACAAACGTCCATATACACAAACTTTCGCGTTTTTACTCGATTTTATATTCCCGCGGGATCATTTTCGACTGGTACCCGGCCCGTGGGCAACACCTAGCCTAAAAACTTCATCAATTCTTTACCAAACTTCTTCTGTTTCTCATATTACCTGATTAGCGAGGACCTTCAGACAGCCCCTGGTGAGCCCTCCCTCGGTGCTGTAGATGGGGTACTCCAGTCTGAGTTTGACTGGTGGTGGCCGATGTTCAGCTAATGCCTTGAAGTACTCGAAGGACCAACGGAGAAGATCGTAAGGTTGGGTCTTGATGGCCGCTGGTACAGAACAGAATAATACGGACTTAATATAACACCAGCCTTTATACGTCCAGTTCAGCTCAGGCCTCTTCCTGTATGGGAGGTTTGAGCTTTTATCACCACACTAGTTCACTGAAAAACAAACAAAGGGGCTTGGAAGGTAAATAAGGCATTAAATAACAACGTGTGTCAAAAAAAGCCTTTCGATTGCCAGATCAATTAAAAATCCTCTCCCGCTCTGAGGATTCGAATCCTTGTGTCGCGGGGATTTTACAAACATTCAAGTCACATGCACAAGATACGCAGACTCAAGACAAGCATTCGTGGATCACATAAACGCTTGTCCTACGAGAACGAGTCCATGACACGTAGTACACCTACACAGTGAGCTTGGCATAGTGACCTCAACCACTCGCCTATCCGTGAACTTAGGATTACTGAGAATAGAAATAAAGATCACCTTTACAATATCTCTTGAGCACATATGGATACTTCGGCGGGATGACGATCTGCTGCGAGCAGTACATCTGCTCCATTAACTCTGGCATCTTGGAGGCTTCTACTCAATCTGCAAACATAAGGCCTTTTGTACATGAAGACTGAAGAGTTAAGTCTAAAAAGATGTTTGTTTGTTTGCTTGGAGAATAAAAGACAAGTTTTAAAGTAAAATTTAGAAAGAAATATGTGTTTTTGCTAGCATTGTACCTACATATTGTTGTTTTCATTTCAATTCTTTATACCATATCATAATGTTACATAAGTATTCAATTGTTAAGTAAGTCTACAGCTAATTATGGATCCTGTCGGGCACAGCAAAAGTAGGAGGGAGGAGGAATATTCTAATTATTATATTTTATAATAATATCATTTAATTTGTAGTTTTATTGTTGTGTATTGTTCTACAACCGCGAACACGAATATGATATTTCCTTTTAAAACCATACTAAATCATCATTGGCCTAGCCTTTTCCCAACTATGTTGGGGTCGGCTATCAGTCTTACCGGTTTCAGCTAAGTACCAGTGTTTTACAAGGAGCGACTGCCTATCTGACCTCCTCAACCCAGTTACCTGGGCGACACGATACCCCTTGGTTAGACTGGTTGTCAGACTTTTAAACCATACTAAATAAATGAGTATAATTTAAAATACATTCCATTTGGCACAAAAACCAAAACTACTATACTGTATTTATTTTATACTTCGATATAAACCATTGAACCATAGAATTTAGTTCCCTGTAAACATAAGAGATGGCGCTACTTGTAGGTAGAGTCGAGTAGAGTTTAGAACATTTTTACATGTTAAGCAAATAAACCTCTCATTATATACAAGTTATTTTGTTGATTATTTTTATTTATGATATGTATGTGAAATAACATGAAATAATCGGAAAACCAAGAGTTCAATACTTATATTAGTTACCTAAACACACTTCTTTAACCAGTTACAGCACCTATTAAAAAACTTCAAATAGAAATGTATTTCTTTCTACCTAACATTTTTGCCAATTACATTGTGGTCAGCTCTCAGCCTAACCATATCTATGATAGTTAGTTACGCCTCATATTTTGTAGAGCAATAGAGTTTCTGATATTCTTAAATTAATTTTCTAGGCAAATCAATATACTCATTCAGACAAGTCGTCAAACTTGCAGCCACTGACTCAAAATATATACTTTAAGTTTTGATTATTTGCTGCCAAACTGGCTATTAACTCAGAGAAATATTGATCAAACTTATTAATTAAAATATGATACCTCACATCTCACCATATAACACGTGGTTTTCTCTGACTATTCCAAAATATATAACGCGACGAAAACACAATATTATTAACAATAAAACTATGTTAGATAATATTTGAATACTTACCACTCTTTTAATAATAATAAACTTCGAATTTAAGTAAAAAATAAGCACCGTTTAAAAGTCACTGATCTTGGTACTGTTTACATTACGTTGCCATAGCAACCATCAAGAATTCCTGACAGTTTATGATCCATTTTTATTGGCATTTTTCATTCACGATTTTTAATATCCTTATTGAATGTTTTCAGTATAAGAATAGTAGAAACATTGGAAGGCACGATTATGTCATTCTGAAACAAATAGAAAATATGTAAGATGGCCATCCTTCTGCTTAAATTATCAGGTTTTTCTATGTTAGGTAATGGGTTGTAGGTTCGAAATCATTATGCAATTATTACAAATACAAATTTTTCACAGTTTTACATAAATTAATTCTATGTATTAATAAAAAAATACAACCTAATGTTATTTACTTTGCTCAGCAGTGGGCATTTACATGGCAAGCAGAAACCGCTGTATAACTTACTCTACCAAAACAAATATTCTATAACTCATGGTGTAAAGAAATCATGTAGAGTTTGTAGAGTAAATCTGAAGTTACTCTTCATCTCCTTAACATGGACCTCCTGAACAAGGGATAGGTTTAGTTCTACTACTCGTTGTAGGTGTACTGTTAAATTATGGCCGACAAAAAAAGGAATATACCTCCTATTTACCTAAAAACCCAAAAACTCAGCCTGTCGCAGTCACAGTGCGTAAAACAGATGTAAAACTAGATGTCAGTACCTTATCCTTATTTCCTGCAGTGTACTTTATGTTTTGATTAAAAAATCTAATATCATTAGTAGACTATATTTTCAAATAAATAAACCATTGACCTTAAGATTAACTGTACATAAAATCGTTCGACTAAAAAGTCGGCATAGCGTTATCACCAATTTTTCTAATCAACATAAAATGAAATTCATTCCATGCAAAAATATTCACCGACCAATAAAATTGACACGGTTTGTTTCACGTGAAAAAATAATCTTTTATACCATACGAGTTTTAATTACTTTTGCCTCCAATTTAGCACGCCGCACGTGCTGCCATCTAGCCGTGGAGCTCGGAACTACGTCGACCGAGTCGATACTGTCACGTGGTACGCAATAACTCGATCGACAGAAAAAAAACAAAACCTGTTTGGCTGTTTAGTTGAATGACGTTTCTCATGTTTTTGTGTCGTGTGTGTTTCATAGAATACATTTGTGTTATTTTAACGTGTAATTTTGATAGATAAAAGCATTTAACCCTAGAAAGATAGTCTGCGTAAAATTGACGCATGCATTCTTGAAATATTGCTCTCTCTTTCTAAATAGCGCGAATCCGTCGCTGTGCGTTTAGGACATCTCAGTCGCCGCTTGGAGCTCCCGTGAGGCGTGCTTGTCAATGCGGTAAGTGTCACTGATTTTGAACTATAACGACCGCGTGAGTCAAAATGACGCATGATTATCTTTTACGTGACTTTTAAGATTTAACTCATACGATAATTATATTGTTATTTCATGTTCTACTTACGTGATAACTTATTATATATATATTTTCTTGTTATAGATATCGTGACTAATATATAATAAAATGGGTAGTTCTTTAGACGATGAGCATATCCTCTCTGCTCTTCTGCAAAGCGATGACGAGCTTGTTGGTGAGGATTCTGACAGTGAAATATCAGATCACGTAAGTGAAGATGACGTCCAGAGCGATACAGAAGAAGCGTTTATAGATGAGGTACATGAAGTGCAGCCAACGTCAAGCGGTAGTGAAATATTAGACGAACAAAATGTTATTGAACAACCAGGTTCTTCATTGGCTTCTAACAAAATCTTGACCTTGCCACAGAGGACTATTAGAGGTAAGAATAAACATTGTTGGTCAACTTCAAAGTCCACGAGGCGTAGCCGAGTCTCTGCACTGAACATTGTCAGATCTCAAAGAGGTCCGACGCGTATGTGCCGCAATATATATGACCCACTTTTATGCTTCAAACTATTTTTTACTGATGAGATAATTTCGGAAATTGTAAAATGGACAAATGCTGAGATATCATTGAAACGTCGGGAATCTATGACAGGTGCTACATTTCGTGACACGAATGAAGATGAAATCTATGCTTTCTTTGGTATTCTGGTAATGACAGCAGTGAGAAAAGATAACCACATGTCCACAGATGACCTCTTTGATCGATCTTTGTCAATGGTGTACGTCTCTGTAATGAGTCGTGATCGTTTTGATTTTTTGATACGATGTCTTAGAATGGATGACAAAAGTATACGGCCCACACTTCGAGAAAACGATGTATTTACTCCTGTTAGAAAAATATGGGATCTCTTTATCCATCAGTGCATACAAAATTACACTCCAGGGGCTCATTTGACCATAGATGAACAGTTACTTGGTTTTAGAGGACGGTGTCCGTTTAGGATGTATATCCCAAACAAGCCAAGTAAGTATGGAATAAAAATCCTCATGATGTGTGACAGTGGTACAAAGTATATGATAAATGGAATGCCTTATTTGGGAAGAGGAACACAGACCAACGGAGTACCACTCGGTGAATACTACGTGAAGGAGTTATCAAAGCCTGTGCACGGTAGTTGTCGTAATATTACGTGTGACAATTGGTTCACCTCAATCCCTTTGGCAAAAAACTTACTACAAGAACCGTATAAGTTAACCATTGTGGGAACCGTGCGATCAAACAAACGCGAGATACCGGAAGTACTGAAAAACAGTCGCTCCAGGCCAGTGGGAACATCGATGTTTTGTTTTGACGGACCCCTTACTCTCGTCTCATATAAACCGAAGCCAGCTAAGATGGTATACTTATTATCATCTTGTGATGAGGATGCTTCTATCAACGAAAGTACCGGTAAACCGCAAATGGTTATGTATTATAATCAAACTAAAGGCGGAGTGGACACGCTAGACCAAATGTGTTCTGTGATGACCTGCAGTAGGAAGACGAATAGGTGGCCTATGGCATTATTGTACGGAATGATAAACATTGCCTGCATAAATTCTTTTATTATATACAGCCATAATGTCAGTAGCAAGGGAGAAAAGGTTCAAAGTCGCAAAAAATTTATGAGAAACCTTTACATGAGCCTGACGTCATCGTTTATGCGTAAGCGTTTAGAAGCTCCTACTTTGAAGAGATATTTGCGCGATAATATCTCTAATATTTTGCCAAATGAAGTGCCTGGTACATCAGATGACAGTACTGAAGAGCCAGTAACGAAAAAACGTACTTACTGTACTTACTGCCCCTCTAAAATAAGGCGAAAGGCAAATGCATCGTGCAAAAAATGCAAAAAAGTTATTTGTCGAGAGCATAATATTGATATGTGCCAAAGTTGTTTCTGACTGACTAATAAGTATAATTTGTTTCTATTATGTATAAGTTAAGCTAATTACTTATTTTATAATACAACATGACTGTTTTTAAAGTACAAAATAAGTTTATTTTTGTAAAAGAGAGAATGTTTAAAAGTTTTGTTACTTTATAGAAGAAATTTTGAGTTTTTGTTTTTTTTTAATAAATAAATAAACATAAATAAATAGTTTGTTGAATTTATTATTAGTATGTAAGTGTAAATATAATAAAACTTAATATCTATTCAAATTAATAAATAAACCTCGATATACAGACCGATAAAACACATGCGTCAATTTTACGCATGATTATCTTTAACGTACGTCACAATATGATTATCTTTCTAGGGTTAACAACCTGTGATAGCTCAAAACAAAGTTTACAACGTGTCTCGTTGTTGTTTTGTCCGTAATAGCAAATGGTTCGCGAGTGATTCTTTATATTTGTGGAATCGACGGGTGAATGAAACCGATGTGATAGTGCTCACAGATTTAATCATAAATACGGAAAAAATGTACAATCAGTGACATTATTTAACTCAAACCTGTTATAATGTTCAAACGCTTTGTTACATTAGTGTTATGTGCAAAATAGTGTTAAAGAAATGGGTGATAGATATAAACATCCCTTCAAAGTGAAAAAGAACATTAGTTTCTTGTGTTTTATTAGAAAAATGGATGTGATTACTGGATTATCCCCTCTCAGTAAGTATTGCTTTCTATTTGTAGGGTCAATACTTAATTTGTATTCGATACACACGTAAAAGGTCTATGACCATTCGCCACATTTTCCGTTTTTGCATGTCACAAACGTCATGGCTAAAAAAGTTTTGCGTGCAAAAAGATTTTATACTTATATTTATTTCACTGCTACTTTATAAGTTTATTTGATTAAAAAGTAAATAAAGTTTTGTCTATGTCCTATTTCCAATAGTATCTATTCTAGTCGCATTAGAATTAGAAATAATAAAGATTTTTCACTTTATAAGTACTTTCGAGGTCGTGAGAAAAATACATTTCATAATACAATATCCGGTTTTATTATAACTTATTTATTAGTTTGTATCACGACTTTTTTAAGTAACCGGTATTTATATACAACAGGTAAGTAAATGAATTAATAAATTATTCTCATTAACATTTTATTTATATAATCACACAAATTATTGTCACAAAAATAAACATTCCGGTAGACATTTTTGTATTCGTTTTATGAGATTCCTATACGAATTTAATAGTTTAAATGTCTTAGTTTTGTTTCAAAGACTTTAGTTAACATTTATAGCGATAGGTGGCGTAATTGTGCCCTTTAGATAGGTACCTAGATTTGCCAATCATGAGTTACTTAACAATACCTTATCCTAGGACGGAATATAGAGAATGAAAACAAAGAGCCACTTAGGTTGCTATACTGTTAGAAGATAAATCTTAGCATAGAAGATTGGCAGAATCCAAATTCACGTATTTTTTTTTCAATTTTACGTATAATATGCTTATAATTTTCTTTCTGCCGTCGTGTTTGTCGTGTCATCTGGGCTATAGACACAATTTTGAATATTCAACCTAGTAAGACCGACGAGATTTTTCAAAATTACACTACCTTCTGTACTGCTGGGAGTATTTAAAATATAAAACAAGACAGGTCAAGTGCTAGTCAGACTCGCGAAACTGAGGATTGCGTACGCATAAGCTAAAGAAGATTTTCCAATTGAGATGCGGTTCTTTTCAAAGGTTTCTCAAGTTTTGTGTTTATTAAATGTTTTAGTATTTATTGTTAAAGTGACAAGTTGTCAACAGAAATACGACATCTACGAATTGTAAAATTTCAGTTGAATAACAATCACAGTTGATAAAATATCTAGACTGATGACGGCACAGACAGCGGAGACTTAGCTATAGGGTCCCGTTTTATTTCCAAAACCTTAAAGGAAGTTTTTTTATAACATATTTTTAAATGCTAATGACTTTAACCCACGTCGAGGGCACGGCGTATGCATATTTCAGACTTCCACCGACTAAAAACTACCCCGGGCCCGTTCTACTGCTTTAGTCAGAGTCACGGGATCGCTCGCGCATACTCTGCGCGACTCTGGCTGGCTCTAGTCCTTTGGACTCCTTCTCAAGGGATGGATGAAAAAAGTCCACCCCTCAAAGTTTTTAATACCTATGTCACTAATATCTGTTTTTATTATTTCATCGGCCACAGAGAACGACTTCCCTCAACTTTTCTAGTGTCAGGTATTTGAGTCGTAGTTAATATCACAGTGCTCGTATGAAAATGATTCACGATATTCAACTTTATTGCTTTAGAATAATGATTGTTTTAGATTCTCATATGAGACCTTAATTCTACAAATCTCAGTATTTTCGAAAACTGGTGAAGTTTTTGTTTCTTATACGTATCGCTTTAGAACTTACCCACTAGTTGCAGACTCGGCATCCTTAGTCATAAGCTGAAACTAGTCGGGCGACAGATTTGAAACCCCTTAATCCACCGTGTTTGTTACGTATTACCTAACTTGCAAAAGTAACGAGACTGCGATAATTTAGCGATACATCGCTATCAAAAATATAATTTTGTGTTTGCGTGAATGTCATTTAATAGCGACACCGCCGTATTGTCGCCTCGCCTTTGCGAGTTTGATAATAAGGCAATCGTTTTATTTAACACTAGGAGTACGCGCGACTTCATCCGCGTGGGTAAATAGATATAAGATTTTTAAAAATCGGTTTAATAGTTTAAGATTAAACAACCTCTCCTCATTATTGTAACATATTTCATAACTGCTCTACTCCTGTTAATCATAGCGTGATGGTTAACACCCTATAGCCTTTCTCAATAAATGCACTATCCAATATTGAAATATTTTTTCAAATCGGACCAGTAGTTCCTCAGATAAGCGCGTTCAAACAAACTGTATAGCTTCATACCATTAATATAGACTAGCTGTTGCCCGCGACTTCGTCCCTGTGGGTAGAAGATATAAGTTATGATTTATACCTGCCCTGTTTTTTTCACTGTTTCCATTGTATCTTCGCTCCTATTAGTCGCAGCGTGATGGTTTATAGCCTAAAGCCTTCCTCGATAAATGGTCTATTCAACACAAAAAGAATTTTTCAATTTGGACCAATTTTGTAGTTCCTGAGATTAGCGCGTTCAAACAAACAAACAAACTGTTCAGCTTTATATATTGTATAGATTTCTTTGACGGTAAGAAAGAAACATAAAAGGAAGAAAAGATTAAAGGTTGCTTAATAAATTAAAAATGCAATGCTTGTTATCAACTTGGCAGTTATAAATAGGTAATCGTGTTTCTACCATAAATGTCGTGACTGAGACATGAATTACGTCTTTGTTTTATGTATAACATTATATTAAATCATATGATATGCTTTCTGTATACTTGTCTCGAAAATAGTACATTCTAGAACCCTTTTTTTGGTAATGCGGGGGAATCTTCACGGACACCGGGACACCCACTCCCTTGGGGGAGGAAATGTGTAGTGTCAGACTCTTACTGACTAAGGCTGAACCGCGGCCGCGCCGTGCTACGTCATCCGCGTTTTTGTGTCGGTGTATGGCAATGCGTTATTTAATAATCATTTATACACATATACTAGGACCGTATTTCTTGAAGGATAAAAGATTCCTATTGGTCTAGCAAGACTCGATGCAATAAAATCAAGTAAAAAATTAGGAAGAAATAATAAAAAAATGTATGCTGTGATTTTTTTATGATCAGGGATCGAACCCGCGACACTCATGACGCAACACACGCGGCTATCCGTAAAACTTATTTTAATGACTTACGTAAATCACAGAAAACACTAAATATTACGAAATATGTTTATTAAACAATCTTCGCATGAATAGTGTTTAATGCGAATTAATATTAATTTAATAGTTATTAAATTAATTTTATTTTAAATTAATAGTTATTTTAGATCTCATTAAATACAATGTTGAACAAGAAACTAGTGTGGGAAAATATTCTACTGATTAATTTACATACGTATTTTATAATCATATAATAATTAACATACTTTAGAATAATTATATTATCGTTTTTATACATAAAATTTGAAGTATTTCATTATTTTTTTTTGCATAATGATTTCATTATATTTGCTTAAGTTTTATGACATTAAATGACGTGACAGACGGCCCAGCTTCATTCTAGAAGATTATAGAAACGTTTCCCATAAATTATACTCTTTCAATTCGGATTCATCTCAAAAAAGTAGTTTCAAAGTCATAAATAAATCTATCATTCCCAACGCAAAAATTCCCATTGATAACTTAAAAAACATAACAAACATAGAAAACTAAATTATTTATCTGTTTTTCATATTTCCCATTCATGTTTTACAAATCAGTCAAGTGTGAGTCACACTCGGGTCCCAAAGAGTTCCGTACAAATAGAAAATTAAAGTAAAGACCTGCTTCAAAATCAAAATCAAAAATCAAAAAGGTTTTTTATTTCAAATAGGCCGTTTCTCAGGCACTTTTAAAACGTTACATTACTGACTCTAGTTGCACGGTTCCAAAGTGTCATTCTTATGGAGAAGAACCGGCATGAAACTCCATAAGTTACTCTTTTCAAAATAAAATATTACAGTAGCATTTTACATTAAAATGAATGTCTGCAAAAACAGCGTAAATTAGCAAAACAAGTAACAAGTACTTGTTGTTTTAGCGGCAACAGAAATATATCATCTCTAAAAAAGAACTTAGTATGACGATTCATGAGATACAGCCTGGTGACGGGCGTACAGACGGATAAACAGCGATGCCTCAGGAATAGGGCTCCGTTTTACCGTTTTTGGGACGGAACCCCTAAAAACGAGGGTATTCAAATTCCACGAAAGAAATGCGAAACTGCTAAACATATTTTGATTGATGACATATCAATGAATTTCATATTATGTTGACTTATTTATGCGAATTGTAAGCACATTGATTTAAACGATTAAGACTAGGTATTACAATATAAAAATGATTTGGTAATTGACGTCTTCAAGTATTTTTTGTAGCACCAAGAATATAAGGAAAAGTCTTAAGATATTCAATGCGGAGATGAATCTTCACTTTTCCTGTTTCATTTTATTTAGTAATAGTTAAGTATCTATATTATGTAGTTTTCGCCTGCGGCTTCGCCCGCGTCGATGTCGGTTATATTGCGTTTCCAAGAGAACTCTTGAAAAGTCTCTATCTCTGTACCAAATTTCATTAAAATCAGTTCAGTGGTTTAGACGTGACAGCGTAACAGATAGACAGAGTTTCTTTCGCATTTATATTATTAGTAGGGATTGAACAGTGGAAGCGAGATGCACCTATGCAGTTTAGTATGCTATCTTGCTGCCACATAAGCAATACTCAGAACATTGCTCCAATACCACTCTTTACGATGAATGTATGGAAATAGGGATGACGACTGGGGATAAACAGTGAAAATCTATTTAGTCCCTGAGTTAGATAATTACAAAATATAAGACACGTATTTTTTCCTTTAATGAAAAACTAAAATTAACAAAGATAAACGGTTTTAAAGTACAGGACAGGGGGCTTGTGACGTAACGATTTCGTATTGTACACAATGGGGAATATGCATGATTTCTTTTTTATATGTTTCTACTAGTTATTACATTACCAAACATACAAATATCACGTCCAAAATATAAACTATTATGCAAAAAATTAAATATTAAAATCGCGATCAATTTAAACGCGGCCATTTTGGCGCGCTTGCTCGTGACGTCACCATTACACGAGTTCGATGTCAACAGCAAAGTGATTGGTTTACAAAATTACCAAAAAATAAATAAAGTGAGTGAATATCGACTTAATTACCATGGAAAAGCACAAAAAACCATATTATAAATATTGTGTCGTTCCTATGTGTCCAAATAACATCAACTCTGCACCTGACAAAGTGTATTTCCTTATGCCGAAAGGTGAAAATCTAAGGAAAAAGTGGTGCAAGGCGATGAGAAGAGACAATGTATCGTGTTTGAGCTGTTTATACTGTTGTGAAGATCATTTCAATGTAAGTAAGGATATCAAAAAAGTAAAATACATATACAAATCATTCTTACTTTTACCTACCTACTTGTTTTGTTTACAAACCTCTACAAAACATAACCTAGTTTACAAAAAGTTGTAAAGATATTATTAAAAATTCTTATTCGATATTCTAAATTTATCTTTATGTATGTATAAGTATTATTCATGAATAAAAACATCTAAATTATTAGAGTAAGAGGCAAGTTCGAGAGTAAAACGTCGATTTTCGGAAGATTATCCGACTGCGCTTTTACGAAACCGGTTTCAGTCATTCTCTAAGTCCTTCTTCACAATTAATTAATATTTTGAACACATAAAACTATTAACTTAAGATAAAAAAAACAGCGACACAATACAATAACAATTATTCCTCCAAAAAGAAACCATACAAATAGCTTGTTGACAGCAGACGTCTCGTGTAAAACTGACGTCACGTTTTGTTCCACCAATAGTGTTGCGTTTCGAAAATTTGCGCGGTAATTTCAAAACAGCCACTTTTTGATGATTAAATTTCATTATTAAATTAAAATAAATTCTAAAAATAATTGTATAGTGTGTTTTCAGTAGCAATAAATATTACAAAAAAAAATATTTTGTCCATATTTAAGTCACGTGCATATTCCCCATTGTGACGTCACTCATAAGTTTCATTCACTGTTATTTTAATCAACATACTTATGTTGTTGGGACAAATGAAGAAATACGTATCCATTATTATACACTGAAAAAAGAAGTTAGTCGTCATTTTCATTCTTTTCAATTTTCTTTTCAGCTCGTGGTATAGGATAGGCGTTTATCGTATACAACTGCAAGGACTAGGCTTCCAAAACACCAACTCGATTTCAATTTGACAAGCACTCGATCCTATCAGGAGTAAGCCTACTACGTCACATCCTTCCAATCTTTCATTGATACCTTTCTTAACGTCCATTACAACATCCAAACACTCTCAATTGAATGATTATGTGAACGATGTCAAGGATCTGAAGGTACGAGAAATTCGTTTGCCCTAACCAGAGCTATTGTGTACCGATTACTGGCTGCGTATACACTATTATCTATTGTCAATGTTCGGGGGTTGAGTTGCGAGCGAGAGCGGTTGTCATCGGTTGTCATGGTAACGAAAACATGGCGTCTGTTTGTGGTCGCTCTACTATAAGGAGTGGTGATAGAAAGCCAGCTTGCTTCCTCTATAATACTTATCCACAATCAAATATTCTGGTTTTGTGTTATATTTTATATTGTCAAATCTTGTATTAAGAAATTATAAAAAGAAATATTATATTAAAGACGTTGACGCTTCGAAAACTAGAAATGAAATCTTTGATAAACATCAAAATCTAATTCTTCGGAGAATTAAGCGAGTAGTTTAGTTTCAGAATCTTACTGACCTAAAACACCATGAAACGTCTCACGTTAAGTCATCATCATTCCGATTATTTTATTTGGGGTCGGCGAAACCACAGAAATTTATGTGAGACGTGCCTTTCTATCTAACAACATCTCACAAGAAACACTCACATACTCATTAAGTCACCATCGTGCTTAAAAATTATTGTAATTTTATATACCTATGACCAATATTCAAATCAGAAAATTTTGAATAAATCGCTATAGCTTATGACTCAAGCCAAGCTGTCTATTTCCATCTGTTTAAAGCCGAGCAGAGAAGGTCAAGTGACAGACAAATACCTCATATTTGTCTGTCCGTCAATATTCATTGATAACTGCATTATAATTTACGCGTATGAAAGGAATTCGCTTTGGTAGGTATATCCTACGCGAAAGTTTTTATTAATGGATGTTTGTTCTTCCTTTACGCTAAAACCACTAAATGGATTTAGACGAACTTGGTACACAGATAGTTTATAACCAGGATTAATACATAGGATAGCTTTTATCCCGATTTTATGTTTCCGTAAGATCGTATTCGATTTATAGCGGGAGGGCCCGTGGGAGCTTGTTACTATTCTTACGGTCAATGATGATGAATTCCTTGTGAAACGAATTGAAGAATTTAAAATTAAATAAGACTCCTGCACTCAGGAATTTAATCCTTGTGTCGTAGGGTTTCAGATACACTTTACACCGATTACCGACACAAAAACGCAGAGGATGTAGCACGGCGGTTCAGGTTTAATCAGTAAGAGTCTGACACTACCCATTTCCTCCCTCGAGGGATTGGGTGTCCATGAGGATTCCCCCGCTTTAAAAAAAAATGTTTCACATATATTCAAGACACATGCATAAAGGCACCCAGATATTACCCAGAGTACATAATTTTTACTCTTTTCAATACGGAACACATACAGAATAAGGGACAAATGCATTCTATTAATTAAATCTTACTGAACTGTCGTGATGAATCTTTCATCATTGGACCTACGCGATGACTTGTTCTACTTCACAACAATAGAACGACGGTCGAGTTCCCACGGCCTAACTAACTATAAGAATATAACTACTTACACAGATGCTAACTGATGTACTATGACTTGGTATAGTTGGATAAACCACGGTTAGCCGAGTGGTTCAGGTCACCACGACGTGTCGCGGGTGCGGTTGTCCTGAGTCTGGGTGTCTTTGTGCATGTGACTAGAATGTTTGTGAAACCCGTTGCGACATAAGGCTTAATTTTTTTTTTATTAAATAGCAAAAAAAGGAGATTCAAGCGATATTTCCGCCTCTGCCACTCATTATGCTTAATCTTATCCAGGCGCTAGGGCGCGTAATTTCAAATAAAAAATTAAGAAATAAGTTTAAATGTGACTCAGGCTTGCAACACAAAGGGGTTCCTTTCAAAAAGGCTAAACAAATCCCAAAAGGAAAAATTCCTCCTTCAACTTTCTATCCGTTCAAACATTTCTTTGTCAGTTTTACACCGAAAAACAACTGAATTTTCAACCAAACATCTTAATATGTAACTGAAATCGTAATTGCTTTTACGATTCGCAGCAAACCGTCGCTCATAACAGTGGCAGGTGTTCTTAGCCCATAGCCCATACAAGTTGTAATCAGTGCTAATCACAATGGTTCGGTTTAGCTCCTTTTGTGTCCCATTGTCTTTGGTTTCGTGGGAATGTGTCGCGATGCAGGCAGGAGGGAGAAGTACAACTTCGTTTTGAGTTAGAAATTCAAAGAGAGCTCTTGCGATAGCAAAGATGTTTTAACCCCGGACGCATAAAGAGGGTCGTTTGTATGTATGTAATTATGTATCAGATTGACGGTCTTTCTGTCTGTCTGTGGCATCAAGGCTCCTGAACAGATTGGTGATATAAATTTAACGAGTGTTTTTGCAAAAAAATCGGTCGAGGCGTTTAAAGGATGTAAGGGGAGAGAGTTTTTAATGTCGTGGGTCGTTATATTTAATCGTAACTTGTTGTCGTACTGAACCTGGAAATCATCAATCCTTTTGGTGATTTGCTACTTCTTCGTCGTTGCACTCTTGACAAAGTGATCGTGGTCGTCATTTCACAATACGCGGCCATTCCATTCTAATGATCATACGATGTATCCTACTTGCAGAGAAAATGATTTCCTAAAATTTCATAAAACATATTACCTATATTACCATGTTCATTTCATTATATTGTTCGTCTTAAACTTAAGAACTGTGAACACAAATAAAATTGGACGGCACGGATAGTCGAGTAGGTCACCACGCCTAACCCGCTGTGCGCGCCGCGTCGCG